>NC_142163.1:5267500-5272500 GCF_024610735.1 Ursus americanus | reverse complement strand
CACATACAGAAACACACATAAACACCCATGGTCTTTTCCTTACGGGCATCCACATAGGGCATCACACACACACACACACACACACACACACACACACACACACTATATCAAAGACAGAGACATCCACTCTTGGAATCGCCATAGCAAACTCAAAAACGTGGTCCGCACAACACACATGTACACAACAAAGACACAGAAACACCCACGGGTTGCTCTTACAGCACACACAATGAGTCTCACACAAACACACAGACACACAGTCAAGCAACCAAAAAACACACTATATCAATGGAAGAGACATCCACACTTGACACTGCCATAGCAAAGTCACAAAGCTGGACCCCACAACACACACATACACAAACACACACAAACACCCCTGCTCTTTCTCTTATAGGCATGCACAAGGGACCCCCCCCCCCACACACACACACACAGCACTCACACACTGTGTCGGGCAGAGCTGTCCACACTTGAACACGTCCTGACACACTCACAAACCTCATACCCACAACAATCAGGACCACACCAAGACACAGAAATTCATGTTCGTTTGCTTATACACATACACAACGGGCCTCACAAAAACACAGACACACACACACTTCAACACACAACACACAACTAGATCAATAGCAGAGGCATCCACACTTGGCAGTGCCATAACAAACTCACAATGGTGGTCCCCACATCACACACATAGAAACAACCACACACAAACACCCATGGTCCTTTTCTGACAGACATCCACATAGGACCTCACACCCACACACACCCCCACATACACTCACACACAAAGAACTCACACAAGGTCCCTGGCAGGGCCATCCACACTTGGATGGACCCTACCAAACTCAAATACATGAACCCCACAGCATACACTTACAACACAAACACAAACAAACACCCATCGTCTTTTTTTCACACTCATACAAAATGGGCCTCACACAAACACACACACATACACTCCGACACACAGCACACACACTACGTCCGTGGCAGAGGCACCCACACTTGGAAACGCCATAGAAATCTCACAGCCGTGGTCCCGACACACACATACACCACACACACACACACACAAATCCCATGATCTTTTTCTTATAGGCATACACAATGGTACGCCAAAACAGACACGCGCACACACACACACACACACACACACACACACAGAAAGGGAAACATGCCACTCACACAAGGCATCGAGGAGAGTCATCCACACCAGGCCACACTCTCAAACTCGCAAATGTGTTCCCGACACCTCAAAATCACACAAAAAACAAACACACACAGGGTTTTTCTTGCTGGCATCCTCATAGTGTCACACAAGCACACGCACACACCCACACTCACACACTCACACACACACACACACACACTGGGTGTGCGGGACAGTCATCCACGCTTCACACTGCCAGAAAAAGTCACAAATGTGGTCACCAGAACATTCAAAAACAAAACAAACACACACAAACACCCATCGCCTTTTTCTGAAAGGCATACATAATGGGCCTCGCAAAGACACACACACACACACACAACACACACACACAGCACTCACACAAGGTCCCCAGCAGAGGCATCCACAATTGGCACTGCCATAGCAAACTCAGAAAGATGGTCAACACAACACACACACATACAACAAACACACAGAAACACCCATGGTCTTTTGGTTACAGGCATTCACAATGGGCACAACACAGACACAAAAACAAAAACATAGCACTCACACAAGGTATCTGGGTATGAAATCCATGCTTGGCACAGAACTTTCCATTCCCAAACATGTTCCCAACAACACAAAACTAAACAACAAATACACAGGGTTTTTTCTTACAAATATCCACCGAGGGTCACACACAAACAAACACATTCACCAACACAGCACGCAGACTACGTCTCCGGCAGACACATCCACACATGCACCACCATACAAACTCACAATCGAGGACCCTACAACACACACAAACACTCATGGTACTCTTCTTAAGGCATGCAAAATGGGCATCACCACATATTGCCACACACACACACACACACACACACACACACACACACACACACACACACCACTGACACAAGGTCCCCGGCAGAGGAATCCACATTTTCCCCCCTAAAGCAAAGTCAAACAGGTGGTTCCCACAGCCCACACAGAATCAAAAAGACAAACAAACACCCATGATCTTTTTTCCTACAAGCACACACAATGAGATACAAACACACAATCAGACACACACACACAGTAGCTTTGCAACACACGCATCCACAATGGGCACTGCCAGAGCAAACTCACAAATGTGGTCCCACAGCACACACATACACAACAGACACACACAAAAACCACCGTCTTTTTCTTACAGGCATCCACATAGGACCATACACAAAGACACACATCACACACACTCACACAAACCATTTACACTAGTCTGCAGCAGAGGCGTCACACTTGGCACTGCCATTGCAAACTCAAAAATAAGATCCCCACAACACACACAAACACAACAAACACACAGAAGCACCCATGGTCTTTTTCTTCTAGGTGTCCACCTAGGGCCTCACACACACACACACACACACACACACACACAAACACACAGACACACTAACTCACACAGGTCTACTGCAGAGGCTTCCACAAATGACCACGCCCTAAAAAACTCAAAACCATGGTCCACACAACACACTAGTACACAACAAAGACACACAAACTTACCCTCCTTTACTTATAGGCATACACCATGGGCCTCACACAAATACACACACACACACTCACACACACAGCACTCCCACGAGATTTCTGACAGAAGCGTCTACAATTGGACCCGCTCTAGCAAACTCACAAAGGTGGTCCCCACATCACACACATACAGAAACACACACAAACACCCATGGTCTTTTCCTTACAGGCATCCACATAGGGCATCACACACACACACACACACAAACACACTATATCAAAGACAGAGACATCCACTCTTGGAATCGCCATAGCAAACTCAAAAACATGGTCCGCACAACACACATGTACACAACAAAGACACAGAAACACCCACGGGTTGCTCTTAGAGCACACACACTGAGTCTCACACAAACACACAGACACACAGTCAAGCATCCAACAAACACACTATATCAATGGAAGAGACATCCACACTTGACACTGCCATAGCAAAGTCACAAAGCTGGACCCCACAACACACACATACACAAACACACACAAACACCCCTGCTCTTTCTCTTATAGGCATGCACAACGGACCACACACACACACACACACACACACACAGCACTCACACACTGTGTCGGGCAGAGCTGTCCACACTTGAACACGTCCTGACACACTCACAAACCTCGTACCCACAACAATCAGGACCACACCAAGACACAGAAATTCATGTTCGTTTGCTTATACACATACACAACGGGCCTCACAAACACACACACACACACCCTTCAACACACAACACACAACTAGATCAATGGCAGAGGCATCCACACTTGGCAGTGCCATAACAAAATCACAATGGTGGTCCCCACATCACACACATAGAAACAACCACACACAAACACCCATGGTCCTTTTCTGACAGACATCCACATAGGACCTCACACCCACACACACCCCCACATACACTCACACACAAAGAACTCACACAAGGTCCCTGGCAGGGCCATCCACACTTGGATGGACCCTACCAAACTCAAATACATGAACCCCACAGCATACACTTACAACACAAACACACACAAACACCCATCGTCTTTTTTTCACACTCATACACAATGGGCCTCACACAAACACACACACATACACTCCGACACACAGCACACGCACTAGGTCCGTGGCAGAGGCACCCACACTTGGAAACGCCATAGAAATCTCACAGCCGTGCTCCCGACACACACATACACCACATACACACACACACACACAAATCCCATGATCTTTTTCTTATAGGCATACACAATGGTACGCCAAAACAGACACGCGCGCACACACACAGACACACACACATACACACAGAAAGGGAAACATGCCACTCACACAAGGCATCGAGGAGAGTCATCCACACCAGGCCACACTCTCAAACTCGCGAATGTGTCCCAGACACCACAAAATCACACAAAAAGCAAACACACACAGGGTTTTTCTTGCTGGCATCCTCATAGTGTCACACAAACACACGCACACACCCACACTCACACACACACACACACACACACACACTGGGTGTGCGGGACAGTCATCCACGCTTCACACTGCCAGAAAAAGTCACAAATGTGGTCACCAGAACATTCAAAAACAAAACAAACACACACAAACACCCATCGCCTTTTTCTGAAAGGCATACACAATGGGCCTCGCAAAGACACACACACACACACACACACACACACAGCACTCACACAAGGTCCCCAGCAGAGGAATCCACAATTGGCACTGCCACAGCAAACTCAGAAAGATGGTCAACACAACACACACACATACAACAAACACACAGAAACACCCATGGTCTTTTGGTTACAGGCATTCACAATGGGCATCACACAGACACAAAAACCAAAACATAGCACTCACACAAGGTATCTGGGTATGAAATCCATGCTTCACACAGAACTTTCCATTCCCAAACATGTTCCCAACAACACAAAACTAAACAACAAATACACAGGGTTTTTTCTTACAAATATCCACCGAGGGTCACACACAAACAAACACATTCACAAACACAGCACGCAGACTACGTCTCCGGCAGACACATCCACACATGCACCACCATACAAACTCACAATCGATTACCCTACAACACACACAAACACTCATGGTACTCTTCTTAAGGCATGCAAAATGGGCATCACCACATATTGCCACACACACACACACACACACACACACACACACACACAAACATACCACTGACACAAGGTCCCCGACAGAGGAATCCACATTTGCACCCCTAAAGCAAAGTCAAACATGTGGTTCCCACAGCCCACA
>NC_142163.1:5237500-5262500 GCF_024610735.1 Ursus americanus | reverse complement strand
ACACCCATCGCCTTTTTGTGAAAGGCATACACAATGGGCCTCGCAAAGACACACACACACACACACAGCACTCACACAAGGTCCCCAGCAGAGGCATCCACAATTGGCACTGCCATAGCAAACTCAGAAAGATGGTCAACACAACACACACACATACAACAAACACACAGAAACACCCATGGTCTTTTGGTTACAGGCATTCACAATGGGCATCACACACACACACAAACAAAAACATAGCACTCACACAAGGTATCTGGGTATGAAATCCATGCTTGGCACAGAACTTTCCATCCCAAACATGTTAACAACAACACAAAACTAAACAACAAATACACAGGGTTTTTTCTTACAAATATCCACCGAGGGTCACACACAAACAAACACATTCACAAACACAGCACGCAGACTACGTTTCCGGCAGACACATCCACACATGTACCACCATACAAACTCACAATCGGGGACCTTACAACACACACAAACACTCATGGTACTCTTCTTAAGGCATGCAAAATGGGCATCACGACATATTGCCACACACACACACACACACATACACACAGACACACACAGACACACACACAAACATACCATTGACACAAGGTCCCCGGCAGAAGAATCCACATTTGCACCCCTAAAGCAAAGTCAAACAGGTGGTTCCCACAGCCCACACAGAATCAAAAAGACAAACAAACACCCATGATCTTTTTTCCTACAAGCACACACAATGAGAAAAGACACACAATCACACAAACACACACAGTAGCTTTGCAACACATGCATCCACAATGGGCACTGCCAGAGCAAACTCACAAATGTGGTCCCACAGCACACACATACACAACAGACACACACAAAAACCATCGTCTTTTTCTTCCAGGCATCCACATAGGACCATACACAAAGACACACATCACACACACTCACACAAACCATTTACACTAGTCTGCAGCAGAGGCGTCACACTTGGCACTGCCATTGCAAACTCAAAAATAAGATCCCCACAACACACACAAACACGACAAACACACATAAGCACCCATGGTCTTTTTCTTCTAGGTGTCCACCTAGGGCCTCACACACACACACACACACACACACACACACTAACTCACACAGGTCTACTGCAGAGGCTTCCACAAATGACCACGCCCTAAAAAACTCAAAAACATGGTCCACACAACACACTAGTACACAACAAAGACACACAAACTTACCCTTCTTTACTTATAGGCATACAACATGGACCTCACACAAATACACACACACACACTCACACACACAGCACTCCCACGAGATTTCTGACAGAAGCGTCTACAATTGGACCCGCTCTAGCAAACTCACAAAGGTGGTCCCCACATCACACACATACAGAAACACACATAAACACCCATGGTCTTTTCCTTACGGGCATCCACATAGGGCATCACACACACACACACACACACACACACACACACACACACACACACACTATATCAAAGACAGAGACATCCACTCTTGGAATCGCCATAGCAAACTCAAAAACGTGGTCCGCACAACACACATGTACACAACAAAGACACAGAAACACCCACGGGTTGCTCTTACAGCACACACAATGAGTCTCACACAAACACACAGACACACAGTCAAGCAACCAACAAACACACTATATCAATGGAAGAGACATCCACACTTGACACTGCCATAGCAAAGTCACAAAGCTGGACCCCACAACACACACATACACAAACACACACAAACACCCCTGCTCTTTCTCTTATAGGCATGCACAAGGGACCCCCCCCCCCCCACACACACACACACAGCACTCACACACTGTGTCGGGCAGAGCTGTCCACACTTGAACACGTCCTGACACACTCACAAACCTCATACCCACAACAATCAGGACCACACCAAGACACAGAAATTCATGTTCGTTTGCTTATACACATACACAACGGGCCTCACAAAAACACAGACACACACACACTTCAACACACAACACACAACTAGATCAATAGCAGAGGCATCCACACTTGGCAGTGCCATAACAAACTCACAATGGTGGTCCCCACATCACACACATAGAAACAACCACACACAAACACCCATGGTCCTTTTCTGACAGACATCCACATAGGACCTCACACCCACACACACCCCCACATACACTCACACACAAAGAACTCACACAAGGTCCCTGGCAGGGCCATCCACACTTGGATGGACCCTACCAAACTCAAATACATGAACCCCACAGCATACACTTACAACACAAACACAAACAAACACCCATCGTCTTTTTTTCACACTCATACAAAATGGGCCTCACACAAACACACACACATACACTCCGACACACAGCACACACACTACGTCCGTGGCAGAGGCACCCACACTTGGAAACGCCATAGAAATCTCACAGCCGTGGTCCCGACACACACATACACCACACACACACACACACAAATCCCATGATCTTTTTCTTATAGGCATACACAATGGTACGCCAAAACAGACACGCGCACACACACACACACACACACACACACACACAGAAAGGGAAACATGCCACTCACACAAGGCATCGAGGAGAGTCATCCACACCAGGCCACACTCTCAAACTCGCAAATGTGTTCCCGACACCTCAAAATCACACAAAAAACAAACACACACAGGGTTTTTCTTGCTGGCATCCTCATAGTGTCACACAAGCACACGCACACACCCACACTCACACACTCACACACACACACACACACACTGGGTGTGCGGGACAGTCATCCACGCTTCACACTGCCAGAAAAAGTCACAAATGTGGTCACCAGAACATTCAAAAACAAAACAAACACACACAAACACCCATCGCCTTTTTCTGAAAGGCATACATAATGGGCCTCGCAAAGACACACACACACACACACAACACACACACACAGCACTCACACAAGGTCCCCAGCAGAGGCATCCACAATTGGCACTGCCATAGCAAACTCAGAAAGATGGTCAACACAACACACACACATACAACAAACACACAGAAACACCCATGGTCTTTTGGTTACAGGCATTCACAATGGGCACAACACAGACACAAAAACAAAAACATAGCACTCACACAAGGTATCTGGGTATGAAATCCATGCTTGGCACAGAACTTTCCATTCCCAAACATGTTCCCAACAACACAAAACTAAACAACAAATACACAGGGTTTTTTCTTACAAATATCCACCGAGGGTCACACACAAACAAACACATTCACCAACACAGCACGCAGACTACGTCTCCGGCAGACACATCCACACATGCACCACCATACAAACTCACAATCGAGGACCCTACAACACACACAAACACTCATGGTACTCTTCTTAAGGCATGCAAAATGGGCATCACCACATATTGCCACACACACACACACACACACACACACACACACACACACACCACTGACACAAGGTCCCCGGCAGAGGAATCCACATTTTCCCCCCTAAAGCAAAGTCAAACAGGTGGTTCCCACAGCCCACACAGAATCAAAAAGACAAACAAACACCCATGATCTTTTTTCCTACAAGCACACACAATGAGATACAAACACACAATCAGACACACACACACAGTAGCTTTGCAACACACGCATCCACAATGGGCACTGCCAGAGCAAACTCACAAATGTGGTCCCACAGCACACACATACACAACAGACACACACAAAAACCATCGTCTTTTTCTTCCAGGCATCCACATAGGACCATACACAAAGACACACATCACACACACTCACACACACCATTTACACTAGTCAGGAGCAGAGGCGTCACACTTGGCACTGCCATTGCAAACTCAAAAATAAGATCCCCACAACACACACAAACACAACAAACACACATAAGCACCCATGGTCTTTTACTTCTAGGTGTCCACCTAGGGCCTCACACACACACGGACACACACACACACACGCACAGACACACTAACTCACGCAGGTCTACTGCAGAGGCTTCCACAAATGACCACGCCCTAAAAAACTCAAAAACATACCCCACACAACACACTAGTACACAACAAAGACACACAAACTTACCCTCCTTTACTTATAGGCATACACCATGGGCCACACAAATACACATACACACACTCACACACAGCACTCCCATGAGATTTCTGACAGAAGCGTCTACAATTGGACCCGCTCTAGCAAACTCACAAAGGTGGTCCCCACATCACACACATACAGAAACACACACAAACACCCATGGTCTTTTCCTTACAGGCATCCACATAGGGCATCTCACACACACACACACACACACACACACACACACACACACACTATATCAAAGACAGAGACATCCACTCTTGGAATCGCCATAGCAAACTCAAAAACGTGGTCCGCACAACACACATGTACACAACAAAGACACAGAAACACCCACGGGTTTCTCTTACAGCACACACAATGAGTCTCACACAAACACCCAGACACACAGTCAAGCAACCAACAAACACACTATATCAATGGAAGAGACATCCACACTTGACACTGCCATAGCAAAGTCACAAAGCTGGACCCCACAACACACACATACACAAACACACACAAACACCCCTGCTCTTTCTCTTATAGGCATGCACAAGCGACCACACACACACACACACACAGCACTCACACACTGTGTCTGGCAGAGCTGTCCACACTTGAACACGTCCTGACACACTCACAAACCTCGTACCCACAACAATCAGGACCACACCAAGACACAGAAATTCATGTTCGTTTGCTTATACACATACACAACGGGCCTCACAAACACACACACACACACACACACTTCAACACACAACACACAACTAGATCAATGGCAGAGGCATCCACACTTGGCAGTGCCATAACAAACTCACAATGGTGGTCAACACATCACACACATAGAAACAACCACACGAAACACCCATGGTCCTTTTCTGACAGACATCCACATAGGACCTCACACCCACACACACCCCCACATACACTCACACACAAAGAACTCACACAAGGTCCCTGGCAGGGCCATCCACACTTGGATGGACCCTACCAAACTCAAATACATGAACCCCACAGCATACACTAACAACACAAACACACACAAACACCCATGGTCTTTTTTTCACACTCATACACAATGGGCCTCACACAAACACACACACATACACTCCGACACACAGCACACACACTAGGTCCGTGGCAGAGGCACCCACACTTGGAAACGCCATAGAAATCTCACAGCCGTGGTCCCGACACACACATACACCACACACACACACACACACACAAACACACAACTCCCATGGTCTTTTTCTTATAGGCATACACAATGGTACGCCAAAACAGACACACGCGCACACACACACACACACACACACACACACACACAGAAAGGGAAACATGCCACTCACACAAGGCATCGAGGAGAGTCATCCACACCAGGCCACACTCTCAAACTCGCAAATGTGTTCCCGACACCTCAAAATCACACAAAAAACAAACACACACAGGGTTTTTCTTGCTGGCATCCTCATAGTGTCACACAAACACACGCACACACCCACACTCACACACTCACACACACACACACACACACCGGGTGTGCGGGACAGTCATCCACGCTTCACACTGCCAGAAAAAGTCACAAATGTGGTCACCAGAACATTCAAAAACAAAACAAACACACACAAAGACCCATCGCCTTTTTCTGAAAGGCATACACAATGGCCCTCGCAAAGACACACACACACACACACACACACACACAGCACTCACACAAGGTCCCCAGCAGAGGCATCCACAATTGGCACTGCCATAGCAAACTCAGAAAGATGGCCAACACAACACACACACATACAACAAACACACACAAACACCCATGGTCTTTTGGTTACAGGCATTCAGAATGGGCATCACACACACACAAAAACAAAAACATAGCACTCACACAAGGTATCTGGGTATGAAATCCATGCTTGGCACAGAACTTTCCATTCCCAAACATGTTCCCAACAACACAAAACTAAACAACAAATACACAGGGTTTTTTCTTACAACTATTCACCGAGGGTCACACACAAAGAAACACATTCACAAACACAGCACGCAGACTACGTCTCCGGCAGACACATCCACACAGGCACCACCATACAAACTCACAATCGAGGACCCTACAACACACACAAACACTCATGGTACTCTTCTTAAGGCATGCAAAATGGGCATCACCACATATTGCCACACACACACACACACACACACACACACACACACACACCACTGACACAAGGTCCCCGGCAGAGGAATCCACATTTGCACCCCTAAAGCAAAGTCAAACAGGTGGTTCCCACAGCCCACACAGAAT
The DNA here is from genome assembly GCF_024610735.1 of Ursus americanus. Lineage (NCBI taxonomy): Eukaryota > Metazoa > Chordata > Mammalia > Carnivora > Ursidae > Ursus > Ursus americanus. The sequence goes on along the minus strand of NC_142163.1, from coordinate 5,256,117 downwards.
CAAAAAGACAAACAAACACCCATGATCTTTTTTCCTACAAGCACACACAATGAGATACAAACACACAATCAGACACACACACAGAGTAGCTTTGCAACACACGCATCCACAATGGGCACTGCCAGAGCAAACTCACAAATGTGGTCCCACAGCACACACATACACAACAGACACACACAAAAACCATCGTCTTTTTCTTACAGGCATCCACATAGGACCATACACAAAGACACACATCACACACACTCACACACACCATTTACACTAGTCAGGAGCAGAGGCGTCACACTTGGCACTGCCATTGCAAACTCAAAAATAAGATCCCCACAACACACACAAACACAACAAACACACATAAGCACCCATGGTCTTTTACTTCTAGGTGTCCACCTAGGGCCTCACACACACACACACACACACACACACGCACAGACACACTAACTCACGCAGGTCTACTGCAGAGGCTTCCACAAATGACCACGCCCTAAAAAACTCAAAAACATACCCCACACAACACACTAGTACACAACAAAGACACACAAACTTACCCTCCTTTACTTATAGGCATACACCATGGGCCACACAAATACACATACACACACTCACACACAGCACTCCCATGAGATTTCTGACAGAAGCGTCTACAATTGGACCCGCTCTAGCAAACTCACAAAGGTGGTCCCCACATCACACACATACAGAAACACACACAAACACCCATGGTCTTTTCCTTACAGGCATCCACATAGGGCATCACACACATACACACACACACACACACACACACATACACACACTATATCAAAGACAGAGACATCCACTCTTGGAATCGCCATAGCAAACTCAAAAACGTGGTCCGCACAACACACATGTACACAACAAAGACACAGAAACACCCACGGGTTGCTCTTACAGCACACACAATGAGTCTCACACAAACACCCAGACACACAGTCAAGCAACCAACAAACACACTATATCAATGGAAGAGACATCCACACTTGACACTGCCATAGCAAAGTCACAAAGCTGGACCCCACAACACACACATACACAAACACACACAAACACCCCTGCTCTTTCTCTTATAGGAATGCACAAGCGACCACACACACACACACACACACACACAGCACTCACACACTGTGTCGGGCAGAGCTGTCCACACTTGAACACGTCCTGACACACTCACAAACCTCGTACCCACAACAATCAGGACCACACCAAGACACAGAAATTCATGTTCGTTTGCTTATACACATACACAACGGGCCTCACAAACACACACACACACACACACACACTTCAACACACAACACACAACTAGATCAATGGCAGAGGCATCCACACTTGGCAGTGCCATAACAAACTCACAATGGTGGTCAACACATCACACACATAGAAACAACCACACGAAACACCCATGGTCCTTTTCTGACAGACATCCACATAGGACCTCACACCCACACACACCCCCACATACACTCACACACAAAGAACTCACACAAGGTCCCTGGCAGGGCCATCCACACTTGGATGGACCCTACCAAACTCAAATACATGAACCCCACAGCATACACTTACAACACAAACACACACAAACACCCATGGTCTTTTTTTCACACTCATACACAATGGGCCTCACACAAACACACACACATACACTCCGACACACAGCACACACACTAGGTCCGTGGCAGAGGCACCCACACTTGGAAACGCCATAGAAATCTCACAGCCGTGGTCCCGACACACACATACACCACACACACACACACACACACAAACACACAACTCCCATGGTCTTTTTCTTATAGGCATACACAATGGTACACCAAAACAGACACACGCGCACACACACACACAGACACACACACACACACACACACACAGAAAGGGAAACTTGTCACTCACACAAGGCATCGAGGAGAGTCATCCACACCAGGCCACACTCTCAAACTCGCAAATGTGTTCCCGACACCTCAAAATCACACAAAAAACAAACACACACAGGGTTTTTCTTGCTGGCATCCTCATAGTGTCACACAAACACACGCACACACCCACACTCACACACTCACACACACACACACACACCGGGTGTGCGGGACAGTCATCCACGCTTCACACTGCCAGAAAAAGTCACAAATGTGGTCACCAGAACATTCAAAAACAAAACAAACACACACAAAGACCCATCGCCTTTTTCTGAAAGGCATACACAATGGCCCTCGCAAAGACACACACACACACACACACACACACACACAGCACTCACACAAGGTCCCCAGCAGAGGCATCCACAATTGGCACTGCCATAGCAAACTCAGAAAGATGGCCAACACAACACACACACATACAACAAACACACACAAACACCCATGGTCTTTTGGTTACAGGCATTCAGAATGGGCATCACACACACACAAAAACAAAAACATAGCACTCACACAAGGTATCTGGGTATGAAATCCATGCTTGGCACAGAACTTTCCATTCCCAAACATGTTCCCAACAACACAAAACTAAACAACAAATACACAGGGTTTTTTCTTACAACTATTCACCGAGGGTCACACACAAAGAAACACATTCACAAACACAGCACGCAGACTACGTCTCCGGCAGACACATCCACACAGGCACCACCATACAAACTCACAATCGAGGACCCTACAACACACACAAACACTCATGGTACTCTTCTTAAGGCATGCAAAATGGGCATCACCACATATAGCCACACACACACACACACACACACACACACACACACACACACACACACCACTGACACAAGGTCCCCGGCAGAGGAATCCACATTTGCACCCCTAAAGCAAAGTCAAACAGGTGGTTCCCACAGCCCACACAGAATCAAAAAGACAAACAAACACCCATGATCTTTTTTCCTACAAGCACACACAATGAGATACAAACACACAATCAGACACACACACACAGTAGCTTTGCAACACACGCATCCACAATGGGCACTGCCAGAGCAAACTCACAAATGTGGTCCCACAGCACACACACACACAACAGACACACACAAAAACCACCGTCTTTTTCTTACAGGCATCCACATAGGACCATACACAAAGACACACATCACACACACTCACACAAACCATTTACACTAGTCTGCAGCAGAGGCGTCACACTTGGCACTACCATTGCAAACTCAAAAATAAGATCCCCACAACACACACAAACACAACAAACACACATAAGCACCCATGGTCTTTTTCTTCTAGGTGTCCACCTAGGGCCTCACACACACACACACACGCACACACACACACACACACACACACACTAACTCACACAGGTCTACTGCAGAGGCTTCCACAAATGACCACGCCCTAAAAAACTCAAAAACATGGTCCACACAACACACTAGTACACAACAAAGACACACAAACTTACCCTCCTTTACTTATAGGCATACACCATGGGCCTCACACAAATACACACACACACACTCACACACACAGCCCTCCCACGAGATTTCTAACAGAAGCATCTACAATTGGACCCGCTCTAGCAAACTCACAAAGGTGGTCCCCACATCACACACATACAGAAACACACACAAACACCCATGGTCTTTTCCTTACAGGCATCCACATAGGGCATCACACACACACACACACACACACACACACACACTATATCAAAGACAGAGACATCCACTCTTGGAATCGCCATAGCAAACTCAAAAACGTGGTCCGCACAACACACATGTACACAACAAAGACAGAGAAACACCCACGGGTTGCTCTTACAGCACACACAATGAGTCTCACAAAAACACACAGACACACAGTCAAGCAACCAACAAACACACTATATCAATGGAAGAGACATCCACACTTGACACTGCCATAGCAAAGTCACAAAGCTGGACCCCACAACACACACATACACAAACACACACAAACACCCCTGCTCTTTCTCTTATAGGCATGCACAAGGGACCACACACACACACACACACACAGCACTCACACACTGTGTCGGGCAGAGCTGTCCACACTTGAACACGTCCTGACACACTCACAAACCTCGTACCCACAACAATCAGGACCATACCAAGACACAGAAATTCATGTTCGATTGCTTATACACATGCACAACGGGCCTCACACACACACACACACACTTCAACACACAACACACAACTAGATCAATGGCAGAGGCATCCACACTTGGCAGTGCCATAACAAACTCACAATGGTGGTCCCCACATCACACACATAGAAACAACCACACACAAACACCCATGGTCCTTTTCTGACAGACATCCACATAGGACCTCACACCCACACACACCCCCACATACACTCACACACAAAGAACTCACACAAGGTCCCTGGCAGGGCCATCCACACTTGGATGGACCCTACCAAACTCAAATACATGAACCCCACAGCATACACTTACAACACAAACACACACAAACACCCATGGTCTTTTTTTCACACTCATACACAATGGGCCTCACACAAAAACACACACATACACTCCGACACACAGCACACACACTAGGTCCGTGGCAGAGGCACCCACACTTGGAAACGCCATAGAAATCTCACAGCCATGGTCCCGACACACACATACACCACACACACACACACACACACACACACACAAATCCCATGATCTTTTTCGTCTAGGCATACACAATGGTACGCCAAAACAGACACGCGCACACACACGCGCACACACACACACACACACACACACACAAACAGAAAGGGAAACATGCCACTCACACAAGGCATCGAGGAGAGTCATCCACACCAGGCCACACTCTCAAACTCGCAAATGTGTTCCCGACACCTCAAAATCACACAAAAAACAAACACACACAGGGTTTTTCTTGCTGACATCCTCATTGTGTCACACAAACACACGCACACACCCACACTCACACACTCACACACACACACACACACACACTGGATGTGCGGGACAGTCATCCACGCTTCACACTGCCAGAAAGAGTCACAAATGTGGTCACCAGAACATTCAAAAACAAAACAAACACACACAAACACCCATCGCCTTTTTCTGAAAGGCATACACAATGGGCCTCGCAAAGACACACACACACACACACACACACACACACACACACAGCACTCACGCAAGGTCCCCAGCAGAGGCATCCACAATTGGCACTGCCATAGCAAACTCAGAAAGATGGTCAACACAACACACACACATATAACAAACACACACAAACACCCATGGTCTTTTGGTTACAGGCATTCACAATGGGCATCACACAGACACAAAAACAAAAACATAGCACTCACACAAGGTATCTGGGTATGAAATCCATGCTTGGCACAGAACTTTCCATTCCCAAACATGTTCCCAACAACACAAAACTAAACAACAAATACACAGGGTTTTTTCTTACAAATATCCACCGAGGGTCACACACAAACAAACACATTCACAAACACAGCACGCAGACTACGTCTCCGGCAGACACATCCACACAGGCACCACCATACAAACTCACAATCGAGGACCCTACAACACACACAAACACTCATGGTACTCTTCTTAAGGCATGCAAAATGGGCATCACCACATATTGCCACACACACACACACACACACACACACACACAGACACACACACAAACATACCACTGACACAAGGTCCCCGGCAGAGGAATCCACATTTGCACCCCTAAAGCAAAGTCAAACAGGTGGTTCCCACAGCCCACACAGAATCAAAAAGACAAACAAAGACCCATGACCTTTTTTCCTACAAGCACACACAATGATATACAAACACACAATCAGACACACACACACAGTAGCTTTGCAACACATGCATCCACAATGGGCACTGCCAGAGCAAACTCACAAATGTGGTCCCACAGCACACACATACACAACAGACACACACAAAAACCACCGTCTTTTTCTTACAGGCATCCACATGGGACCATACACAAAGACACACATCACACACACTCACACAAACCATTTACACTAGTCTGCAGCAGAGGCGTCACACTTGGCACTGCCATTGCAAACTCAAAAATAAGATCCCCACAACACACACAAACACAACAAACACACAGAAGCACCCATGGTCTTTTTCTTCTAGGTGTCCACCTAGGGCCTCACACACACACACACAGACACACACATACACAGACACACTAACTCACACAGGTCTACTGCAGAGGATTCCACAAATGACCACGCCCTAAAAAACTCAAAAACATGGTCCACACAACACACTAGTACACAACAAAGACACACAAACTTACCCTCCTTTACTTATAGGCATACACCATGGGCCTCACACAAATACACACACACACACTCACACACACAGCACTCCCACGAGATTTCTGACAGAAGCGTCTACAATTGGACCCGCTCTAGCAAACTCACAAAGGTGGTCCCCACATCACACACATACAGAAACACACACAAACACCCACGGTCTTTTCCTTACAGGCATCCACATAGGGCATCACACACACACACACAGTCACACACACACACACACTATATCAAAGACAGAGACATCCACTCTTGGAATCGCCATAGCAAACTCAAAAACGTGGTCCGCACAACACACATGTACACAACAAAGACACAGAAACACCCACGGGTTGCTCTTAGAGCACACACAATGAGTCTCACACAAACACACAGACACACAGTCAAGCAACCAACAAACACACTATATCAATGGAAGAGACATCCACACTTGACACTGCCATAGCAAAGTCACAAAGCTGGACCCCACAACACACACATACACAAACACACACAAACACCCCTGCTCTTTCTCTTATAGGCATGCACAAGGGACCCCCCCCCACACACACACACACACACAGCACTCACACACTGTGTCGGGCAGAGCTGTCCACACTTGAACACGTCCTGACACACTCACAAACCTCGTACCCACAACAATCAGGACCACACCAAGACACAGAAATTCATGTTCGTTTGCTAATACACATACACAACGGGCCTCACAAACACACACACACACACACACTTCAACACACAACACACAACTAGATCAATGGCAGAGGCATCCACACTTGGCAGTGCCATAACAAACTCACAATGGTGGTCCCCACATCACACACATAGAAACAACCACACACAAACACCCATGGTCCTTTTCTGACAGACATCCACATAGGACCTCACACCCACACACACCCCCACATACACTCACACACAAAGAACTCACACAAGGTCCCTGGCAGGGCCATCCACACTTGGATGGACCCTACCAAACTCAAATACATGAACCCCACAGCATACACTTACAACACAAACACACACAAACACCCATGGTCTTTTTTTCACACTCATACACAATGGGCCTCACACAAACACACACACATACACTCCGACACACAGCACACACACTAGGTCCGTGGCAGAGGCACCCACACTTGGAAACGCCATAGAAATCTCACAGCCGTGCTCCCGACACACACATACACCACACACACACACACACACACACACACACAAATCCCATGATCTTTTTCTTATAGGCATACACAATGGTACGCCAAAAGAGACACGCGCACACACACACACACACACACACACACAGAAAGGGAAACATGCCACTCACACAAGGCATCGAGGAGAGTCATCCACACCAGGCCACACTCTCAAACTCGCAAATGTGTTCCCGACACCTCAAAATCACACAAAAAACAAACACACACAGGGTTTTTCTTGCTGGCATCCTCATAGTGTCACACAAACACACGCACACACCCACACTCACACACTCACACACACACACACACACCGGGTGTGCGGGACAGTCATCCACGCTTCACACTGCCAGAAAAAGTCACAAATGTGGTCACCAGAACATTCAAAAACAAAACAAACACACACAAAGACCCATCGCCTTTTTCTGAAAGGCATACACAATGGGCCTCGCAAAGACACACACACACACACACACACAGCACTCACACAAGGTCCCCAACAGAGGCATCCACAATTGGCACTGCCATAGCAAACTCAGAAAGATGGCCAACACAACACACACACATACAACAAACACACACAAACACCCATGGTCTTTTGGTTACAGGCATTCAGAATGGGCATCACACACACACAAAAACAAAAACATAGCACTCACACAAGGTATTTGGGTATGAAATCCATGCTTGGCACAGAACTTTCCATTCCCAAACATGTTCCCAACAACACAAAACTAAACAACAAATACACAGGGTTTTTTCTTACAACTATTCACCGAGGGTCACACACAAAGAAACACATTCACAAACACAGCACGCAGACTACGTCTCCGGCAGACACATCCACACAGGCACCACCATACAAACTCACAATCGAGGACCCTACAACACACACAAACACTCATGGTACTCTTCTTAAGGCATGCAAAATGGGCATCACCACATATTGCCACACACACACACACACACACACACACACACACACACACACATACCACTGACACAAGGTCCCCGGCAGAGGAATCCACATTTGCACCCCTAAAGCAAAGTCAAACAGGTGGTTCCCACAGCCCACACAGAATCAAAAAGACAAACAAACACCCATGATCTTTTTTCCTACAAGCACACACAATGAGATACAAACACACAATCAGACACACACACACAGTAGCTTTGCAACACACGCATCCACAATGGGCACTGCCAGAGCAAACTCACAAATGTGGTCCCACAGCACACACATACACAACAGACACACACAAAAACCATCGTCTTTTTCTTCCAGGCATCCACATAGGACCATACACAAAGACACACATCACACACACTCACACACACCATTTACACTAGTCAGGAGCAGAGGCGTCACACTTGGCACTGCCATTGCAAACTCAAAAATAAGATCCCCACAACACACACAAACACAACAAACACACATAAGCACCCATGGTCTTTTACTTCTAGGTGTCCACCTAGGGCCTCACACACACACACACACACACACACACACACACGCACAGACTCACTAACTCACGCAGGTCTACTGCAGAGGCTTCCACAAATGACCACGCCCTAAAAAACTCAAAAACATACCCCACACAACACACTAGTACACAACAAAGACACACAAACTTACCCTCCTTTACTTATAGGCATACACCATGGGCCACACAAATACACATACACACACTCACACACAGCACTCCCATGAGATTTCTGACAGAAGCGTCTACAATTGGACCCGCTCTAGCAAACTCACAAAGGTGGTCCCCACATCACACACATACAGAAACACACAGAAACACCCATGGTCTTTTCCCTACAGGCATCCACATAGGGCATCTCACACACACACACACACACACACACACACACACACACTATATCAAAGACAGAGACATCCACTCTTGGAATCGCCATAGCAAACTCAAAAACGTGGTCCGCACAACACACATGTACACAACAAAGACACAGAAACACCCACGGGTTGCTCTTACAGCACACACAATGAGTCTCACACAAACACACAGACACACTGTCAAGCAACCAACAAACACACTATATCAATGGAAGAGACATCCACACTTGACACTGCCATAGCAAAGTCACAAAGCTGGACCCCACAACACACACATACACAAACACACACAAACACCCCTGCTCTTTCTCTTATAGGCATGCACAAGCGACCACACACACACACACACACACACAGCACTCACACACTGTGTCGGGCAGAGCTGTCCACACTTGAACACGTCCTGACACACTCACAAACCTCGTACCCACAACAATCAGGACCACACCAAGACACAGAAATTCATGTTCGTTTGCTTATACACATACACAACGGGCCTCACAAACACACACACACACACACACACACTTCAACACACAACACACAACTAGATCAATGGCAGAGGCATCCACACTTGGCAGTGCCATAACAAACTCACAATGGTGGTCCCCACATCACACACATAGAAACAACCACACACAAACACCCATGGTCCTTTTCTGACAGACATCCACATAGGACCTCACACCCACACACACCCCCAAATACACTCACACACAAAGAACTCACACAAGGTCCCTGGCAGGGCCATCCACACTTGGATGGACCCTACCAAACTCAAATACATGAACCCCACAGCATACACTTACAACACAAACACACACAAACACCCATGGTCTTTTTTTCACACTCATACACAATGGGCCTCACACAAACACACACACATACACTCCGACACACAGCACACACACTAGGTCCGTGGCAGAGGCACCCACACTTGGAAACGCCATAGAAATCTCACAGCCGTGGTCCCGGCACACACATACACCACACACACACACACACACACAAACACACAACTCCCATGGTCTTTTTCTTATAGGCATACACAATGGTACGCCAAAAGAGACACGCGCACACACACACACACACACACACACACACACACAGAAAGGGAAACATGCCACTCACACAAGGCATCGAGGAGAGTCATCCACACCAGGCCACACTCTCAAACTCGCAAATGTGTTCCCGACACCTCAAAATCACACAAAAAACAAACACACACAGGGTTTTTCTTGCTGGCATCCTCATAGTGTCACACAAACACACGCACACACCCACACTCACACACTCACACACACACACACACACACCGTGTGTGCGGGACAGTCATCCACGCTTCACACTGCCAGAAAAAGTCACAAATGTGGTCACCAGAACATTCAAAAACAAAACAAACACACACAAAGACCCATCGCCTTTTTCTGAAAGGCATACACAATGGCCCTCGCAAAGACACACACACACACACACACACACAGCACTCACACAAGGTCCCCAGCAGAGGCATCCACAATTGGCACTGCCATAGCAAACTCAGAAAGATGGCCAACACAACACACACACATACAACAAACACACACAAACACCCATGGTCTTTTGGTTACAGGCATTGAGAATGGGCATCACACACACACAAAAACAAAAACATAGCACTCACACAAGGTATCTGGGTATGAAATCCATGCTTGGCACAGAACTTTCCATTCCCAAACATGTTTCCAACAACACAAAACTAAACAACAAATACAAAGGGTTTTTTCTTACAACTATTCACCGAGGGTCACACACAAAGAAACACATTCACAAACACAGCACGCAGACTACGTCTCCGGCAGACACATCCACACAGGCACCACCATACAAACTCACAATCGAGGACCCTACAACACACACAAACACTCATGGTACTCTTCTTAAGGCATGCAAAATGGGCATCACCACATATTGCCACACACACACACACACACACACACACACACACACACACACACCACTGACACAAGGTCCCCGGCAGAGGAATCCACATTTGCACCCCTAAAGCAAAGTCAAACAGGTGGTTCCCACAGCCCACACAGAATCAAAAAGACAAACAAACACCCATGATCTTTTTTCCTACAAGCACACACAATGAGATACAAACACACAATCAGACACACACACACAGTAGCTTTGCAACACACGCATCCACAATGGGCACTGCCAGAGCAAACTCACAAATGTGGTCCCACAGCACACACATACACAACAGACACACACAAAAACCATCGTCTTTTTCTTCCAGGCATCCACATAGGACCATACACAAAGACACACATCACACACACTAACACAAACCATTTACACTAGTCTGCAGCAGAGGCGTCACACTTGGCACTGCCATTGCAAACTCAAAAATAAGATCCCCACAACACACACAAACACAACAAACACACATAAGCACCCATGGTCTTTTTCTTCTAGGTGTCCACCTAGGGCCTCACACACACACACACACACACACACACACACTAACTCACACAGGTCTACTGCAGAGGCTTCCACAAATGACCACGCCCTAAAAAACTCAAAAACATGGTCCACACAACACACTAGTACACAACAAAGACACACAAACTTACCCTCCTTTACTTATAGGCATACACCATGGGCCTCACACAAATACACACACACACACTCACACACACAGCACTCCCACGAGATTTCTGACAGAAGCGTCTACAATTGGACCCGCTCTAGCAAACTCACAAAGGTGGTCGCCACATCACACACATACAGAAACACACACAAACACCCATGGTCTTTTCCTTACAGGCATCCACATAGGGCATCACACACACACACACACACACACACACACACACACACACACACACACTATATCAAAGACAGAGACATCCACTCTTGGAATCGCCATAGCAAACTCAAAAACGTGGTCCGCACAACACACATGTACACAACAAAGACACAAAAACACCCACGGGTTGCTCTTACAGCACACACAATGAGTCTCACACAAACACACAGACACACAGTCAAGCAACCAACAAACACACTATATCAATGGAAGAGACATCCACCCTTGACACTGCCATAGCAAAGTCACAAAGCTGGACCCCACAACACACACATACACAAACACACACAAACACCCCTGCTCTTTCTCTTATAGGCATGCACAAGGGACCACAAACACACACACACACACACACAGCACTCACACACTGTGTCGGGCAGAGCTGTCCACACTTGAACACGTCCTGACACACTCACAAACCTCGTACCCACAACAATCAGGACCATACCAAGACACAGAAATTCATGTTCGATTGCTTATACACATGCACAACGGGCCTCACACACACACACACACACTTCAACACACAACACACAACTAGATCAATGGCAGAGGCATCCACACTTGGCAGTGCCATAACAAACTCACAATGGTGGTCCCCACATCACACACATAGAAACAACCACACACAAACACCCATGGTCCTTTTCTGACAGACATCCACATAGGACCTCACACCCACACACACCCCCACATACACTCACACACAAAGAACTCACACAAGGTCCCTGGCAGGGCCATCCACACTTGGATGGACCCTACCAAACTCAAATACATCAACCCCACAGCATACACTTACAACACAAACACACACAAACACCCATGGTCTTTTTTTCACACTCATACACAATGGGCCTCACACAAACACACACACATACACTCCGACACACAGCACACACACTAGGTCCGTGGCAGAGGCACCCACACTTGGAAACGCCATAGAAATCTCACAGCCATGGTCCCGACACACACATACACCACACACACACACACACACACACACAAATCCCATGATCTTTTTCTTAGAGGCATACACAATGGTACGCCAAAACAGACACGCGCACACACACACACACACACACACACACACAAACAGAAAGGGAAACATGCCACTCACACAAGGCATCGAGGAGAGTCATCCACACCAGGCCACACTCTCAAACTCGCAAATGTGTTCCCGACACCTCAAAATCACACAAAAAACAAACACACACAGGGTTTTTCTTGCTGACATCCTCATTGTGTCACACAAACACACGCACACACCCACACTCACACACTCACACACACACACACACACACTGGGTTGCGGGACAGTCATCCACGCTTCACACTGCCAGAAAGAGTCACAAATGTGGTCACCAGAACATTCAAAAACAAAACAAACACACACAAACACCCATCACCTTTTTCTGAAAGGCATACACAATGGGCCTCGCAAAGACACACACACACACACACACACACACACACAGCACTCACGCAAGGTCCCCAGCAGAGGAATCCACAATTGGCACTGCCATAGCAAACTCAGAAAGATGGTCAACACAACACACACACATACAACAAACACACACAAACACCCATGGTCTTTTGGTTACAGGCATTCACAATGGGCATCACACAGACACAAAAACAAAAACATAGCACTCACACAAGGTATCTGGGTATGAAATCCATGCTTGGCACAGAACTTTCCATTCCCAAACATGTTCCCAACAACACAAAAGTAAACAACAAATACACAGGGTTTTTTCTTACAAATATCCACCGAGGGTCACACACAAACAAACACATTCACAAACACAGCACGCAGACTACGTCTCCGGCAGACACATCCACACAGGCACCACCATACAAACTCACAATCGAGGACCCTACAACACACACAAACACTCATGGTACTCTTCTTAAGGCATGCAAAATGGGCATCACCACATATTGCCACACACACACACACACACACACACACACAAACATACCACTGACACAAGGTCCCCGGCAGAGGAATCCACATTTGCACCCCTAAAGCAAAGTCAAACAGGTGGTTCCCACAGCCCACACAGAATCAAAAAGACAAACAAAGACCCATGACCTTTTTTCCTACAAGCACACACAATGATATACAAACACACAATCAGACACACACACACAGTAGCTTTGCAACACATGCATCCACAATGGGCACTGCCAGAGCAAACTCACAAATGTGGTCCCACAGCACACACATACACAACAGACACACACAAAAACCATCGTCTTTTTCTTACAGGCATCCACATGGGACCATACACAAAGACACACATCACACACACTCACACAAACCATTTACACTAGTCTGCAGCAGAGACGTCACACTTGGCACTGCCATTGCAAACTCAAAAATAAGATCCCCACAACACACACAAACACAACAAACACACATAAGCACCCATGGTCTTTTTCTTCTAGGTGTCCACCTAGGGCCTCACACACACACACACAGACACACACATACACAGACACACTAACTCACACAGGTCTACTGCAGAGGATTCCACAAATGACCACGCCCTAAAAAACTCAAAAACATGGTCCACACAACACACTAGTACACAACAAAGACACACAAACTTACCCTCCTTTACTTATAGGCATACACCATGGGCCTCACACAAATACACACACACACACTCACACACACAGCACTCCCACGAGATTTCTGACAGAAGCGTCTACAATTGGACCCGCTCTAGCAAACTCACAAAGGTGGTCCCCACATCACACACATACAGAAACACACACAAACACCCACGGTCTTTTCCTTACAGGCATCCACATAGGGCATCACACACACACACACAGTCACACACACAAACACACTATATCAAAGACAGAGACATCCACTCTTGGAATCGCCATAGCAAACTCAAAAACGTGGTCCGCACAACACACATGTACACAACAAAGACACAGAAACACCCACGGGTTGCTCTTACAGCACACACAATGAGTCTCACACAAACACACAGACACACAGTCAAGCAACCAACAAACACACTATATCAATGGAAGAGACATCCACACTTGACACTGCCATAGCAAAGTCACAAAGCTGGACCCCACAACACACACATACACAAACACACACAAACACCCGGGCTCTTTCTCTTATTGGCATGCACAAGGGTCCACACACACACACACACACACACAGCACTCACACACCGTGTCGGGCAGAGCTGTCCACACTTGAACACGTCCTGACACACTCACAAACCTCGTACCCACAACAATCAGGACCACACCAAGACACAGAAATTCATGTTCGTTTGCTTATACACATACACAACGGGCCTCACAAACACACACACACACACACTTCAACACACAACACACAACTAGATCAATGGCAGAGGCATCCACACTTGGCAGTGCCATAACAAAATCACAATGGTGGTCCCCACATCACACACATAGAAACAACCACACACAAACACCCATGGTCCTTTTCTGACAGACATCCACATAGGACCTCACACCCACACACAGCCCCACATACACTCACACACAAAGAACTCACACCAGGTCCCTGGCAGGGCCATCCACACTTGGATGGACCCTACCAAACTCAAATACATGAACCCCACAGCATACACTTACAACACAAACACACACAAACACCCATGGTCTTTTTTTCACACTCATACACAATGGGCCTCACACAAACACACACACATACACTCCGACACACAGCACACACACTAGGTCCGTGGCAGAGGCACCCACACTTGGATACGCCATAGAAATCTCACAGCCGTGGTCCCGACACACACATACACCACACACACACACACACACACAAATCCCATGATCTTTTTCTTATAGGCATACACAATGGTACGCCAAAACAGACACACGCGCACACACACACACACACACACACACACACACACACACAGAAAGGGAAACATGCCACTCACACAAGGCATCGAGGAGAGTCATCCACACCAGGCCACACTCTCAAACTCACAAATGTGTTCCCGACACCTCAAAATCACACAAAAAACAAACACACACAGGGTTTTTCTTGCTGGCATCCTCATAGTGTCACACAAACACACGCACACACCCACACTCACACACTCACACAAACACACACACACTCTGGGTGTGCAGGACAGTCATCCACGCTTCACACTGCCAGAAAAAGTCACAAATGTGGTCACCAGAACATTCAAAAACAAAACAAACACACACAGACACCCATCGCCTTTTTCTGAAAGGCATACACAATGGGCCTCACAAAGACACACACACACACACACACACACACACAGCACTCACACAAGGTCCCCAGCAGAGGCATCCACAATTGGCACTGCCATAGCAAACTCAGAAAGATGGTCAACAAAACACACACACATGCAACAAACACACACAAACTCCCATGGTCTTTTGGTTACAGGCATTCACAATGGGCATCACACACACACAAATACAAAAACATAGCACTCACACAAGGTATCTGGGTATGAAATCCATGCTTGGCACAGAACTTTCCATTCCCAAACATGTTCCCAACAACACAAAACTAAACAACAAATACACAGGGTTTTTTCTTACAAATATCCACCGAGGGTCACACACAAACAAACACATTCACAAACACAGCACGCAGACTACGTCTCCGGCAGACACATCCACACATGCACCACCTTACAAACTCACAATCGAGGACCCTAGAACACACACAAACACTCATGGTACTCTTCTTAAGGCATGCAAAATGGGCATCACCACATATTGCCACACACACACACACACACACACACACACAAATCCCATGATCTTTTTCTTAGAGGCATACACAATGGTACGCCAAAACAGAAACGCACACACACACACACACACACACACACATACACAGAGAAAAGGAAACGTGCCACTCACACAAGGCGTCGAGGAGAGTCATCCACACCAGGCCACACTCTCAAACTCGCAAATGTGTTCCCGACACCTCAAAATCACACAAAAAACAAACACACACAGGGTTTTTCTTGCTGGCATCCTCATAGTGTCACACAAACACACGCACACACCCACACTCACACACTCACACACACACACACACACAAACATACCACTGACACAAGGTCCCCGGCAGAGGAAACCACATTTGCACCACTAAAGCAAAGTCAAACAGGTGGTTCCCACAGCCCACACAGAATCAAAAAGACAAACAAACACCCATGATCTTTTTTCCTACAAGCACACACAATGAGATACAAACACACAATCAGACACACACACACAGCAGCTTTGCAACACACGCATCCACAATGGGCACTGCCAGAGCAAACTCACAAATGTGGTCCCACAGCACACACATACACAACAGACACACACAAAAACCATCGTCTTTTTCTTACAGGCATCCACATAGGACCATACACAAAGACACACATCACACACACTCACACAAACCATTTACACTAGTCTGCAGCAGAGGCGTCACACTTGGCACTGCCATTGCAAACTCAAAAATAAGATCCCCACAACACACACAAACACAACAAACACACATAAGCACCCATGGTCTTTTTCTTCTAGGTGTCCACCTAGGGCCTCACACACACACACACACACAGACACACACACACACACACTAACTCACACAGGTCTACTGCAGAGGCTTGCACAAATGACCACGCCCTAAAAAACTCAAAACCATGGTCCACACAACACACTAGTACACTACAAAGACACACAAACTTACCCTCCTTTACTTATAGGCATACACCATGGGCCTCACACAAATACACACACACACACTCACACACACAGCACTCCCACGAGATTTCTGACAGAAGCGTCTACAATTGGACCCGCTCTAGCAAACTCACAAAGGTGGTCCCCACGTCACACACATACAGAAACACACACAAACACCCATGGTCTTTTCCTTACAGGCATCCACATAGGGCATCACACACACACACACACACATACACACACACACACACACACACACTATATCAAAGACAGAGACATCCACTCTTGGAATCGCCATAGCAAACTCAAAAACGTGGTCCGCACAACACACATGTACACAACAAAGACACAGAAACACCCACGGGTTGCTCTTACAGCACACACAATGAGTCTCACAAAAACACACAGACACACAGTCAAGCAACCAACAAACACACTATATCAATGGAAGAGACATCCACACTTGACACTGCCATAGCAAAGTCACAAAGCTGGACCCCACAACACACACATACACAAACACACACAAACACCCCTGCTCTTTCTCTTATAGGCATGCACAAGGGACCACACACACACACACACAGCACTCACACACTGTGTCGGGCAGAGCTGTCCACACTTGAACA
>NC_142163.1:5212500-5227500 GCF_024610735.1 Ursus americanus | reverse complement strand
CTTTGCAACACACGCATCCACAATGGGCACTGCCAGAGCAAACTCACAAATGTGGTCCCACAGCACACACATACACAACAGACACACACAAAAACCATCGTCTTTTTCTTACAGGCATCCACATAGGACCATACACAAAGACACACATCACACACACTCACACAAACCATTTACACTAGTCTGCAGCAGAGGCGTCACACTTGGCACTGCCATTGCAAACTCAAAAATAAGATCCCCACAACACACACAAACACAACAAACACACATAAGCACCCATGGTCTTTTTCTTCTAGGTGTCCACCTAGGGCCTCACACACACACACACACACACACACACACACACTAACTCACACAGGTCTACTGCAGAGGCTTCCACAAATGACCACGCCCTAAAAAACTCAAAAACATACCCCACACAACACACTAGTACACAACAAAGACACACAAACTTACCCTCCTTTACTTATAGGCATACACCATGGGCCTCACACAAATACACACACACACACTCACACACACAGCACTCCCACGAGATTTCTGACAGAAGCGTCTACAATTGGACCCGCTCTAGCAAACTCACAAAGGTGGTCCCCACATCACACACATACAGAAACACACACAAACACCCATGGTCTTTTCCTTACAGGCATCCACATAGGGCATCACACACTCACACACACACACACACACACACACACACACACACTATATCAAAGACAGAGACATCCACTCTTGGAATCGCCATAGCAAACTCAAAAACGTGGTCCGCACAACACACATGTACACAACAAAGACACAGAAACACCCACGGGTTGATCTTACAGCACACACAATGAGTCTCACACAAACACACAGACACACAGTCAAGCAACCAACAAACACACTATATCAATGGAAGAGACATCCACACTTGACACTGCCATAGCAAAGTCACAAAGCTGGACCCCACAACACACACACAAACACACACAAACACCCCTGCTCTTTCTCTTATAGGCATGCACAAGGGACCACACACACACACACACACACACACAGCAATCACACACTGTGTTGTCAGAGCTGTCCACACTTGAACACGTCCTGACACAGCCATTAATCCCGTACCCACAACAATCAGGACCACACCAAGACACAGAAATTCGTGTTCGTTTGCTTATACACATACACAACGGGCCTCACACAACACACACACACACACACACACACTTCAACACACAACACACAACTAGATCAATGGCAGAGGCATCCACACTTGGCAGTGCCATAACAAACTCACAATGGTGGTCCCCACATCACACACATAGAAACAACCACACACAAACACCCATGGTCCTTTTCTGACAGACATCCACATAGGACCTCACACCCACACACACCCCCACATACACTCACACACAAAGAACTCACACAAGGTCCCTGGCAGGGCCATCCACACTTGGATGGACCCTACCAAACTCAAATACATCAACCCCACAGCATACACTTACAACACAAACACACACAATCACCCATGGTCTTTTTTCACACTCATACACAATGGGCCTCACACAAACACACACACATACACTCCGACACACAGCACACACACTAGGTCCGTGGCAGAGGCACCCACACTTGGAAACGCCATAGAAATCTCACAGCCGTGGTCCCGACACACACATACACCACACACACACACACACACACAAATCCCATGATCTTTTTCTTATAGGCATACACAATGGTACGCCAAAACAGACACGCGCACACACACACACACACACACACACACACACACACACACCAACACACAGAAAGGGAAACATGCCACTCACACAAGGCATCGAGGAGAGTCATCCACACCAGGCCACACTCTCAAACTCGCAAATGTGTTCCCGACACCTCAAAATCACACAAAAAACAAACACACACAGGGTTTTTCTTGCTGGCATCCTCATAGTGTCACACAAACACACGCACACACCCACAGTCACACACTCACACACACACACACACACACACTGGGTGTGTGGGACAGTCATCCACGCTTCACACTGCCAGTAAATGTCACAAATGTGGTACCCGAACATTCAAAATCAAAACAAACACACACAAACACCCATCGCCTTCTTCTGAAAGGCATACACAATGGGCCTCGCAAAGACACACACACACACACACACACACAGCACTCACACAAGGTCCCCAGCAGAGGAATCCACAATTGGCACTGCCATAGCAAACTCAGAAAGATGGTCAACACAACACACACACATACAACAAACACACAGAAACACCCATCGCCTTTTTCTGAAAGGAATACACAATGGGCCTCGCAAAGACACACACACACACACACACACACACACACAGCACTCACACATGGTCCCCAGCAGAGGTATCCACAATTGGCACTGCCATAGCAAACTCAGAAAGATGGTCAACACAACACACACACATACAACAAACACACAGAAACACCCATGGTCTTTTGGTTACAGGCATTCACAATGGGCATCACACACACACAAAAACAAAAACATAGCACTCACACAAGGTATCTGGGTATGAAATCCATGCTTGGCACAGAACTTTCCATTCCCAAACATGTTCCCAACAACACAAAACTAAACAACAAATACACAGGGTTTTTTCTTACAAATATCCACCGAGGGTCACACACAAACAAACACATTCACAAACACAGCACGCAGACTACGTCTCCGGCAGACGCATCCACATATGCACCACCATACAAACTCACAATCGAGGACCCTACAACACACACAAACACTCATGGTACTCTTCTTAAGGCATGCAAAATGGGCATCACCACATATTGCCACACACACACACACACACACACACACACACAAACATAGCACTGACACAAGGTCCCCGGCAGAGGAATCCACATTTGCACCCCTAAAGCAAAGTCAAACAGGTGGTTCCCACATCCCACACAGAATCAAAAAGACAAACACCCATGACCTTTTTTCCAACAAGCACACACAATGAGATACAAACACACAATCAGACACACACACACAGTAGCTTTGCAACACACGCATCCACAATGGGCACTGCCAGAGCAAACTCACAAATGTGGTCCCACAGCACACACATACACAACAGACACACACAAAAATCACCGTCCTTTTCTTACAGGCATCCACATAGGACCATACACAAAGACACACATCACACACACTCACACAAACCATTTACACTAGTCTGCAGCAGAGGCGTCACACTTGGCACTGCCATTGCAAACTCAAAAATAAGATCCCCACAACACACACAAACACAACAAACACACAGAAGCACCCATGGTCTTTTTCTTCTAGGTGTCCACCTAGGGCCTCACACACACACACACACACACACACACACACACTAACTCACACAGGTCTACTGCAGAGGCTTCCACAAAGACCACGCCCTAAAAAACTCAAAAACATGGTCCACACAACACACTAGTACACAACAAAGACACACAAACTTACCCTCCTTTACTTATAGGCATACACCATGGGCCTCACACAAATACACACACACACACTCACACACACAGCACTCCCACGAGATTTCTGACAGAAGCGTCTACAATTGGACCCGCTCTAGCAAACTGACAAAGTGGTCCCCACATCACACACATACAGAAACACACACAAACACCCATGGTCTTTTCCTTACAGGCATCCACATAGGGCATCTCACACACACACACACACACACACACAAACACACACTATATCAAAGACAGAGACATCCACTTTTGGAATCGCCATAGCAAACTCAAAAACGTGGTCCGCACAACACACATGTACACAACAAAGACACAGAAACACCCACGGGTTGATCTTACAGCACACACAATGAGTCTCACACAAACACACAGACACACAGTCAAGCAACCAACAAACACACTATATCAATGGAAGAGACATCCACACTTGACACGGCCATAGCAAAGTCACAAAGGTGGACCCCACAACACACACATACACAAACACACACAAACACCCCTGCTCTTTCTCTTATAGGCATGCACAAGGGACCACACACACACACACACACACACACACACAGCACTCACACACTGTGTCGGGCAGAGCTGTCCACACTTGAACACGTCCTGACACACTCACAAACCTCGTACCCACAACAATCAGGACCACACCAAGACACAGAAATTCGTGTTCGTTTGCTTATACACATACACAATGGGCCTCACACACACACACACACACACACTTCAACACACAACACACAACTAGATCAATGGCAGAGGCATCCACACTTGGCAGTGCCATAACAAACTCACAATGGTGGTCCCCACATCACACACATAGAAACAACCACACACAAACACCCATGGTCCTTTTCTGACAGACATCCACATAGGACCTCACACCCACACACACCCCCACATACACTCACACACAAAGAACTCACACAAGGTCCCTGGCAGGGCCATCCACACTTGGATGGACCCTACCAAACTCAAATACATGAACCCCACAGCATACACATACAACACAAACACACACAAACACCCATGGTCTTTTTTTCACACTCATACACAATGGGCCTCACACAAACACACACACATACACTCCGACACACAGCACACACACTACGTCCGTGGCAGAGGCACCCACACTTGGAAACGCCATAGAAATCTCACAGCCGTGGTCCTGACACACACATACACCACACACACACACACACACAAATCCCATGATCTTTTTCTTCTAGGCATACACAATGGTACGCCAAAACAGACACACGCGCACACACACACACACACACACACACACACACACACACACACAGAAAGGGAAACATGCCACTCACACAAGGCATCGAGGAGAGTCATCCACACCAGGCCACACTCTCAAACTCGCAAATGTGTTCCCGAAACCTCAAAATCACACAAAAAACAAACACACACAGGGTTTTTCTTGCTGGCATCCTCATAGGGTCACACAAACACACGCACACACCCACAGTCACACACTCACACACACACACACACACACTGGGTGTGTGGGAGAGTCATCCACGCTTCACACTGCCAGAAAATGTCACAAATGTGGAACCCGAACATTCAAAATCAAAACAAACACACACAAACACCCATCGCCTGTTTGTGAAAGGCATACACAATGGGCCTCGCAAAGACACACACACACACACACACACACACACAGCACTCACACAAGGTCCCCAGCAGAGGAATCCACAATTGGCACTGCCAGAGCAAACTCAGAAAGATGGTCAACACAACACACACACATAAAACAAACACACAGAAACACCCATCGCCTTTTTCTAAAAGGAATACACAATGGGCCTCGCAAAGACACACACACACACACACACACAGCACTCACACAAGGGCCCCAGCAGAGGAATCCACAATTGGCACTGCCATAGCAAACTCAGAAAGATGGTCAACACAACACACACACATACAACAAACACACAGAAACACCCATGGTCTTTTGGTTACAGGCATTCACAATGGGCATCACACACACACAAAAACAAAAACATAGCACTCACACAAGGTATCTGGGTATGAAATCCATGCTTCACACAGAACTTTCCATTCCCAAACATGTTCCCAACAACACAAAACTAAACAACAAATACACAGGGTTTTTTCTTACAAATATCCACCGAGGGTCACACACAAACAAACACATTCACAAACACAGCACGCAGACTACATCTCCGGCAGACGCATCCACATATGCACCACCATACAAACTAACAATCGAAGACCCTACAACACACACAAACACTCATGGTACTCTTCTTAAGGCATGCAAAATGGGCATCACCACATATTGCCACACACACACACACACACACACACACACACGCAAACACACTGTATCAAAGACAGAGACATCCACTCTTGGAATCGCCATAGCAAACTCAAAACCGTGGTCCGCACAACACACATGTACACAACAAAGACACAGAAACACCCACGGGTTGCTCTTACAGCACACACAATGAGTCTCACACAAACACACAGACACACAGTCAAGCAACCAACAAACACACTATATCAATGGAAGAGACATCCACACTTGACACTGCCATAGCAAAGTCACAAAACTGGACCCCACAACACACACATACA
This sequence comes from Ursus americanus, assembly GCF_024610735.1. Taxonomy (NCBI): domain Eukaryota; kingdom Metazoa; phylum Chordata; class Mammalia; order Carnivora; family Ursidae; genus Ursus; species Ursus americanus. Next base: position 5,221,358 of record NC_142163.1, on the reverse strand, counting down.
CAAACACACACAAACACCCCTGCTCTTTCTCTTATAGGCATGCACAAGGGACCACACACACACACACACACACACACAGCACTCACACACTGCGTCGGGCAGAGCTGTCCACACTTGAACACGTCCTGACACACTCACAAACCTCGTACCCACAACAATCAGGACCACACCAAGACACAGAAATTCATGTTCGTTTGCTTATACACATACACAACGGGCCTCAGAAACACACACACACACACTTCAACACACAACACACAACTAGATCAATGGCAGAGGCATCCACACTTGGCAGTGCCATAACAAACTCACAATGGTGGTCCCCACATCACACACATAGAAACAACCACACACAAACACCCATGGTCCTTCTCTGACAGATATCCACATAGGACCTCACACCCACACACACCCCCACATACACTCACACACAAAGAACTCACACCAGGTCCCTGGCAGGGCCATCCACACTTGGATGGACCCTACCAAACTCAAATACATGAACCCCACAGCATACACTTACAACACACACACACACAAACACCCATGGTCTTTTTTTTTCACTCATACACAATGGGCCTCACACAAACACACACACATACACTCCGACACACAGCACACACACTAGGTCCGTGGCAGAGGCACCCACACTTGGAAACGCCATAGAAATCTCACAGCCGTGGTCCCGACACACACATACACCACACACACACACACACACACACAAATCCCAGGATCTTTTTCTTATAGGCATACACAATGGTACGCCAAAACAGACACGCGCACACACACACACACACACACACACACACAGAAAGGGAAACATGCCACTCACACAAGGCATCGAGGAGAGTCATCCACACCAGGCCACACTCTCAAACTCGCAAATGTGTTCCCGACACCTCAAAATCACACAAAAAACAAACACACACAGGGTTTTTCTTGCTGACATCCTCATAGTGTCACACAAACACACGAACACACACACAATCACACACTCACACACACACACACACACACTGGGTGTGCGGGACAGTCATCCACGCTTCACACTGCCAGAAAAAGTCACAAATGTGGTCACCAGAACATTCAAAAACAAAACAAACACACACAAACACCCATCGCCGTTTTGTGAAAGGCATACACAATGAGCCTCGCAAACACACACACACACACACACACACACACACACACACCACTCACACAGGGTCCCCAGCAGAGGCATCCACAATTGGCACTGCCATAGCAAACTCAGAAAGATGGTCAATACAACACAACACACACACATACAACAAACACACAGAAACACCCATGGTCTTTTGGTTACAGGCATTCACAATGGGCATCACACACACACAAAAACAAAAACATAGCACTCACACAAGGTATCTGGGTATGAAATCCATGCTTGGCACAGAACTTTCCATTCCCAAACATGTTCCCAACAACACAAAACTAAACAACAAATACACAGGGTTTTTTCTTACAAATATCCACCGAGGGTCACACACAAACAAACACATTCACAAACACAGCACGCAGACTACGTCTCCGGCAGACACATCCACACATGCACCACCATACAAACTCACAATCGAGGACCCTACACACACACAGAAACACTCATGGTACTCTTATTAAGGCATGCAAAATGGGCATCACCACATATTGCCACACACACACACACACACACACACACACACAAACATACCTCTGACACAATGTCCCCGGCAGAGGAAACCACATTTGCACCCCTAAAGCAAAGTCAAACAGGTGGTTCCCACAGCCCACACAGAATCAAAAAGACAAACACCTATGATCTTTTTTCCTACAAGCACACACAATGAGATACAAACACACCATCAGACACACACACACACTAGCTTTGCAACACATGCATCCATAATGGGCACTGCCAGAGCAAACTCACAAATGTGGTCCCACAGCACACACATACACAACAGACACACACAAAAACCACCGTCTTTTTCTTACAGGCATCCACATAGGACCATACACAAAGACACACATCACACACACTCACACAAACCATTTACACTAGTCTGCAGCAGAGGCGTCACACTTGGCACTGCCATTGCAAACTCAAAAATAAGATCCCCACAACACACACAAACACAACAAACACACATAAGCACCCATGGTCTTTTTCTTCTAGATGTCCACCTAGGGCCTCACACACACACACACACACACACACACTAACTCACACAGGTCTACTGCAGAGGCTTCCACAAAGGACCACGCCCTAAAAAACTCAAAAACATGGTCCACACAACACACTAGTACACAACAAAGCCACACAAACTTTCCCTCCTTTACTTATAGGCATACACCATGGGCCTCACACAAATACACACACACACACACACACACACACACACACACACACACACTGTATCAAAGACAGAGACATCCACTCTTGGAATCGCCATAGCAAACTCAAAAACGTGGTCCGCACAACACACATGTACACAACAAAGACACAGAAACACCCACAGGTTGCTCTTACAGCACACACAATGAGTCTCACACAAACACACAGACACACAGTCAAGCAACCAACAAACACACTATATCAATGGAAGAGAAATCCACACTTGACACTGCCATAGCAAAGTCACAAAGCTGGACCCCACAACACACACATACACAAACACACACAAACACCCCTGCTCTTTCTCTTAGAGGCATGCACAAGGGACCACACACACACACACACACACAGCACTCACACACTGTGTCGGGCAGAGCTGTCCACACTTGAACACGTCCTGACACACTCACAAACCTCGTACCCACAACAATCAGGACCACACCAAGACAGAGAAATTCGTGTTCGTTTGCTTATACACATACACAATGGGCCTCACATACACACACACACACACACACTTCAACACACAACACACAACTAGATCAATGGCAGAGGCATCCACACTTGGCAGTGCCATAACAAACTCACAATGGTGGTCCCCACATCACACACATAGAAACAACCACACACAAACACCCATGGTCCTTTTCTGACAGACATCCACATAGGACCTCACACCCACACACACCCCCACATACACTCACACACAAAGAACTCACACAAGGTCCCTGGCAGGGCCATCCACACTTGGATGTACCCTATCAAACTCAAATACATGAACCCCACAGCATACACTTACAACACAAACACACACAAACACCCATGGTCTTTTTTTCACACTCATACACAATGGGCCTCACACAAACACACACACATACACTCCGACACACAGCACACACACTAGGTCCGTGGCAGAGGCACCCACACTTGGAAACGCCATAGAAATCTCACAGCCGTGGTCCCGACACACACATACACCACACACACACACACACACACAAATCCCATGATCTTTTTCTTATAGGCATACAAAATGGTACGAAAAAACAGACACGCGCACACACACACACAAACACACACACACACAGAAAGGGAAACATGCCACTCACACAAGGCATCGAGGAGAGTCATCCACAGAAGGCCACACTCTCAAACTTGCAAATGTGCTCCTGACACCTCAATGTCACACAAAAAACAAACACACACAGGGTTTTTCTTGCTGGCATCCTCATAGTGTCACACAAACACACGCACACACCCACACTCACACACTCAAACACACACACACACACTGGGTGTGCGGGACAGTCATCCACGCTTCACACTGCCAGAAAAAGTCACAAATGTGGTCACCAGAACATTCAAAATCAAAACAAACACACACAAACACCCATCGCCTTTTTTTGAAAGGCATACACAATGGGCCTCGCAAAGACACACACACACACACACACACATCCCTCACACAAGGTCCCCAGCAGAGGCATCCACAATTGGCACTGCCATAGCAAACTCAGAAAGATGGTCAACACAACACACACACATACAACCAACACAGAGAAACACCCATGGTCTTTTGGTTAAAGGCATTCACAATGGGCATCACACACACACAAAAACAAAAACATAGCACTCACACAAGGTATCTGGGTATGAAATCCATGCTTGGCACAGAACTTTCCATTCCCAAACATGTTCCCAACAACACAAAACTAAACAACAAATACACAGGGTTTTTTCTTACAAATATCCACCGAGGGTCACACACAAACAAACACATTCACAAACACAGCACACAGACTACGTCTCCGGCAGACGCATCCACATATGCACCACCATACAAACTCACAATCGAGGACCCTACAACACACACAAACACTCATGGAACTGTTCTTAAGGCATGCAAAATGGGCATCACCACATATTGCCACACACACACACACACACACACACACACAAACATACCACTGACACAAGGTCCCCGGCAGAGGAATCCACATTTGCACCCCTAAAGCAAAGTCAAACAGGTGGTTCCCACAGCCCACACAGAATCAAAAAGACAAACAAACACTCATGAACTTTTTTCCTACAAGCACACACAATGAGATACAAACACACAATCAGACACACACACACAGTAGCTTTCCAACACACGCATCCACAATGGGCACTGCCAGAGCAAACTCACAAATGTGGTCCCACAGCACACACATACACAACAGACACACACAATAACCATCGTCTTTTTCCTACAGGCATCCTCATAGGACCATACACAAAGACACACATCACACACACTCACACAAACCATTTACATTAGTCTGCAGCAGAGGCGTCACACTTGGCACTGCCATTGCAAACTAAAAAATAAGATCCCCACAACACACACAAACACAACAAACACACATAAGCACCCATGGTCTTTTTCTTCTAGGTGTCCACCTAGGGCCTCACACACACACACACACACACACACACACACACACACTAACTCACACAGGTCTACTGCAGAGGCTTCCACAAATGACCACGTCCAAAAAAACTCAAAAACATGGTCCACACAACACACTAGTACACAACAAAAACACACAAACTTACCCTCCTTTACTTATAGGCATACACCATGGGCCTCACAGAAATACACACACACACACTCACACACACAGCACTCCCACGAGATTTCTGACAGAAGGGTCTACAATTGGACCCGCTCTAGCAAACTCAAAAAGGTGGTCCCCACATCACACACATACAGAAACACACACAAGCACCCATGGTCTTTTTCTTACAGGCATCCACATAGGGCATCACACACACACACACACACACACACACACACACAAACACACTGTATCAAAGACAGAGACATCCACTCTTGGAATCGCCATAGCAAACTCAAAAACGTGGTACGCACAACACACATGTACACAACAAAGACACAGAAACACCCACGGGTTGATCTTACAGCACACACAATGAGTCTCACACAAACACACAGACACACAGTCAAGCAACCAACAAACACACTATATCAATGGAAGAGACATCCACACTTGACACTGCCATAGCAAAGTCACAAAGCTGGACCCCACAACACACACATACACAAACACACACAAACACCCCTGCTCTGTCTCTTATAGGCATGCACAAGGGACCACACACACACACACACACACACAGAGCACTCACACACTGTGTCAGGCAGAGCTGTCCACACTCTAACACGTCCTGACACACTCACAAAAGTCCTACCCACAACAATCAGGACCATACCAAGACACAGAAATTCATGTTCGTTTGCTTATACACATACACAACGGGCCTCACAAACACACACACACACACACTTCAACACACAACACACAACTAGATCAATGGCAGAGGCATTCACACTTGGCAGTGCCATAACAAACTCACAATGGTGGTCCCCACATCACACACATAGAAACAACCACACACAAACACCCATGGTCCTTTTCTGACAGACATCCACATAGGACCTCACACCCACACACACCCCCACATACACTCACACACAAAGAACTCACACAAGGTCCCCGGCAGGGGCATCCACACTTGGATGGACCCTACCAAACTCAAATACATGAACCCCACAGCATACACTTACAACACACACACACACAAACACCCATGGTCTTTTTTTCACACTCATACACAATGGGCCTCACACAAACACACACACATACACTCCGACACACAGCACACACACTAGGTCCGTGGCAGAGGCACCCACACTTGGAAACGCCATAGAAATCTCACAGCCGTGGTCCCGACACACACATACACCACACACACACACACACACACACACACAAATCCCATGACCTTTATCTTATAGGCATACACAATGGTACGCCAAAACAGACACGCGCACACACACACACACACACACACACACACAGAAAGGGAAACATGCCACTCACACAAGGCATCGAGGAGAGTCATCCACACCAGGCCACACTCTCAAACTCACAAATGTGTTCCCGACACCTCAAAATCACACAAAAACCAAACACACACAGGGTTTTTCTTGCTGGCATCCTCATAGTGTCACACAAACACACGCACACACCCACACTCACACACTCACACACACACACACACACACACACTGGGTGTGCGGGACAGTCATCCACGCTTCACACTGCCCGAAAAAGTCACAAATGTGGTCACCAGAACATTCAAAAACAAAACAAACACACACAAACACCCATCGCCTTTTTCTGAAAGGCATACACAATGGGCCTCGCAAAGACACACACACACACACACACACACACACACACACAGCACTCACACAAGGTCCCCAGCAGAGGCATCCACAATTGGCACTGCCATAGCAAACTCAGAAAGATGGTCGACACAACACACACACATACAACACACACACACAAACATACCACTGACACAAGGTCCCCGGCAGAGGAATCCACATTTGCACCCCTAAAGCAAAGTCAAACAGGTGGTTCCCACAGCCCACACAGAATCAAAAAGACAAACAAACACCCATGAACTTTTTTCCTACAAGCACACACAATGAGATACAAACACACAATCAGACACACACACACAGTAGCTTTCCAACACACGCATCCACAATGGGCACTGCCAGAGCAAACTCACAAATGTGGTCCCACAGCACACACATACACAACAGACACACACAATAACCATCGTCTTTTTCCTACAGGCATCCTCATAGGACCATACACAAAGACACACATCACACACACTCACACAAACCATTTACATTAGTCTGCAGCAGAGGCGTCACACTTGGCACTGCCATTGCAAACTAAAAAATAAGATCCCCACAACACACACAAACACAACAAACACACATAAGCACCCATGGTCTTTTTCTTCTAGGTGTCCACCTAGGGCCTCACACACACACACACACACACACACACACACACACACACACTAACTCACACAGGTCTACTGCAGAGGCTTCCACAAATGACCACGCCCAAAAAAACTCAAAAACATGGTCCACACAACACACTAGTACACAACAAAAACACACAAACTTACCCTCCTTTCCTTATAGGCATACACCATGGGCCTCACAGAAATACACACACACACAGTCACACACACAGCACTCCCACGAGATTTCTGACAGAAGGGTCTACAATTGGACCCGCTCTAGCAAACTCAAAAAGGTGGTCCCCACATCACACACATACAGAAACACACACAAGCACCCATGGTCTTTTTCTTACAGGCATCCACATAGGGCATCACACACACACACACACACACACACACACACACACACAAACACACTGTATCAAAGACAGAGACATCCACTCTTGGAATCGCCATAGCAAACTCAAAAACGTGGTACGCACAACACACATGTACACAACAAAGACACAGAAACACCCACGGGTTGATCTTACAGCACACACAATGAGTCTCACACAAACACACAGACACACAGTCAAGCAACCAACAAACACACTATATCAATGGAAGAGACATCCACACTTGACACTGCCATAGCAAAGTCACAAAGCTGGACCCCACAACACACACATACACAAACACACACAAACACCCCTGCTCTGTCTCTTATAGGCATGCACAAGGGACCACACACACACACACACACACACAGAGCACTCACACACTGTGTCAGGCAGAGCTGTCCACACTCTAACACGTCCTGACACACTCACAAAAGTCCTACCCACAACAATCAGGACCATACCAAGACACAGAAATTCATGTTCGTTTGCTTATACACATACACAACGGGCCTCACAAACACACACACACACACACTTCAACACACAACACACAACTAGATCAATGGCAGAGGCATTCACACTTGGCAGTGCCATAACAAACTCACAATGGTGGTCCCCACATCACACACATAGAAACAACCACACACAAACACCCATGGTCCTTTTCTGACAGACATCCACATAGGACCTCACACCCACACACACCCCCACATACACTCACACACAAAGAACTCACACAAGGTCCCTGGCAGGGCCATCCACACTTGGATGGACCCTACCAAACTCAAATACATGAACCCCACAGCATACACTTACAACACACACACACACAAACACCCATGGTCTTTTTTTCACACTCATACACAATGGGCCGCACACAAACACACACACATACACTCCGACACACAGCACACCCACTAGGTCCGTGGCAGAGGCACCCACACTTGGAAACGCCATAGAAATCTCACAGCCGTGGTCACGACACACACATACACCACACACACACACACACACACACACACAAATCCCATGACCTTTTTCTTATAGGCATACACAATGGTACGCCAAAACAGACACGCGCACACACACACACACACACACACACACACAGAAAGGGAAACATGCCACTCACACAAGGCATCGAGGAGAGTCATCCACACCAGGCCACACTCTCAAACTCA
>NC_142163.1:5177500-5207500 GCF_024610735.1 Ursus americanus | reverse complement strand
ACACTACGGGCCCCACAAACACACACACACACACACACTTCAACACACAACACACTACTAGATCAATGGCAGAGGCATCCACACTTGGCAGTGCCATAACAAACTCACAATGGTGGTCCCCACATCACACACATAGAAACAACCACACACAAACACCCATGGTCCTTTTCTGACAGACATCCACATAGGACCTCACACCCACACACACCCCCACATACACTCACACACAAAGAACTCACACAAGGTCCCTGGCAGGGCCATCCACACTTGGATGGACCCTACCAAACTCAAATACATCAACCCCACAGCATACACTTACAACACAAACACACACAAACACCCATGGTCTTTTTTTCACACTCATACACAATGGGCCTCACACAAACACCCACACATACACTCCGACACACAGCACACACACTAGGTCCGTGGCAGAGGCACCCACACTTGGAAACGCCATAGAAACCTCACAGCCGTGGTCCCGACACACACATACACCACACACACACACACACACACACAAATCCCATGATCTTTTTCTTATAGGCATACACAATGGTACGCCAAAACAGACACGCGCACACACACACACACACACACACACACACACACACAGAAAGGGAAACATGCCACTCACACAAGGCATCGAGGAGAGTCATCCACACCAGGCCACACTCTCAAACTCGCAAATGTGTTCCCGACACCTCAAAATCACACAAAAAACAAACACACACAGGGTTTTTCTTGCTGGCATCCTCATAGTGTCACACAAACACACGCACACACCCACAGTCACACACTCACACACACACACACACACACTGGGTGTGCGGGACAGTCATCCACGCTTCACACTGCCAGAAAAAGTCACAAATGTGGTCACCAGAACACTCAAAAACAAAACAAACACACACAAACACCCATCGCCTTTTTGTGAAAGGCATACACAATGGGCCTCGCAAAGACACACACACACACACACAGCACTCACACAAGGTCCCCAGCAGAGGCATCCACAATTGGCACTGCCATAGCAAACTCAGAAAGATGGTCAACACAACACACACACATACAACAAACACACAGAAACACCCATGGTCTTTTGGTTACAGGCATTCACAATGGGCATCACACACACACACAAACAAAAACATAGCACTCACACAAGGTATCTGGGTATGAAATCCATGCTTGGCACAGAACTTTCCATCCCAAACATGTTAACAACAACACAAAACTAAACAACAAATACACAGGGTTTTTTCTTACAAATATCCACCGAGGGTCACACACAAACAAACACATTCACAAACACAGCACGCAGACTACGTCTCCGGCAGAGACATCCACACATGTACCACCATACAAACTCACAATCGGGGACCTTACAACACACACAAACACTCATGGTACTCTTCTTAAGGCATGCAAAATGGGCATCACGACATATTGCCACACACACACACACACACATACACACAGACACACACAGACACACACACAAACATACCATTGACACAAGGTCCCCGGCAGAAGAATCCACATTTGCACCCCTAAAGCAAAGTCAAACAGTTGGTTCCCACAGCCCACACAGAATCAAAAAGAGAAACAAACACCCATGATCTTTTTTCCTACAAGCACACACAATGAGAAAAGACACACAATCACACAAACACACACAGTAGCTTTGCAACACATGCATCCACAATGGGCACTGCCAGAGCAAACTCACAAATGTGGTCCCACAGCACACACATACACAACAGACACACACAAAAACCATCGTCTTTTTCTTCCAGGCATCCACATAGGACCATACACAAAGACACACATCACACACACTCACACAAACCATTTACACTAGTCTGCAGCAGAGGCGTCACACTTGGCACTGCCATTGCAAACTCAAAAATAAGATCCCCACAACACACACAAACACGACAAACACACATAAGCACCCATGGTCTTTTTCTTCTAGGTGTCCACCTAGGGCCTCACACACACACACACACACACACACTAACTCACACAGGTCTACTGCAGAGGCTTCCACAAATGACCACGCCCTAAAAAACTCAAAAACATGGTCCACACAACACACTAGTACACAACAAAGACACACAAACTTACCCTTCTTTACTTATAGGCATACAACATGGACCTCACACAAATACACACACACACACTCACACACACAGCACTCCCACGAGATTTCTGACAGAAGCGTCTACAATTGGACCCGCTCTAGCAAACTCACAAAGGTGGTCCCCACATCACACACATACAGAAACACACACAAACACCCATGGTCTTTTCCTTACAGGCATCCACATAGGGCATCACACACACACACACACACACACACACACACACACACACTATATCAAAGACAGAGACATCCACTCTTGGAATCGCCATAGCAAACTCAAAAACGTGGTCCGCACAACACACATGTACACAACAAAGACACAAAAACACCCACGGGTTGCTCTTACAGCACACACAATGAGTCTCACACAAACACACAGACACACAGTCAAGCAACCAACAAACACACTATATCAATGGAAGAGACATCCACACTTGACACTGCCATAGCAAAGTCACAAAGCTGGACCCCACAACACACACATACACAAACACACACAAACACCCCTGCTCTTTCTCTTATAGGCATGCACAAGGGACCCCACACACACACACACACACACACACAGCACTCACACACTGTGTCGGGCAGAGCTGTCCACACTTGAACACGTCCTGACACACTCACAAACCTCATACCCACAACAATCAGGACCACACCAAGACACAGAAATTCATGTTCGTTTGCTTATACACATACACAACGGGCCTCACAAAAACACAGACACACACACACTTCAACACACAACACACAACTAGATCAATAGCAGAGGCATCCACACTTGGCAGTGCCATAACAAACTCACAATGGTGGTCCCCACATCACACACATAGAAACAACCACACACAAACACCCATGGTCCTTTTCTGACAGACATCCACATAGGACCTCACACCCACACACACCCCCACATACACTCACACACAAAGAACTCACACAAGGTCCCTGGCAGGGCCATCCACACTTGGATGGACCCTACCAAACTCAAATACATGAACCCCACAGCATACACTTACAACACAAACACAAACAAACACCCATCGTCTTTTTTTCACACTCATACAAAATGGGCCTCACACAAACACACACACATACACTCCGACACACAGCACACACACTACGTCCGTGGCAGAGGCACCCACACTTGGAAACGCCATAGAAATCTCACAGCCGTGGTCCCGACACACACATACACCACACACACACACACACACACAAATACCATGATCTTTTTTTTATAGGCATACACAATGGTACGCCAAAACAGACACGCGCGCACACACACACACACACACACACACACACACACAGAAAGGGAAACATGCCACTCACACAAGGCATCGAGGAGAGTCATCCACACCAGGCCACACTCTCAAACTCGCAAATGTGTTCCCGACACCTCAAAATCACACAAAAAACAAACACAGACAGGGTTTTTCTTGCTGGCATCCTCATAGTGTCACACAAACACACGCACACACCCACACTCACACACTCACACACACACACACACACACTGGGTGTGCGGGACAGTCATCCACGCTTCACACTGCCAGAAAAAGTCACAAATGTGGTCACCAGAACATTCAAAATCAAAACAAACACACACAAACACCCATCGCCTTTTTCTGAAAGGCATACACAATGGGCCTCGCAAAGACACACACACACACACACACACACACACAGCACTCACGCAAGGTCCCCAGCAGAGGAATCCACAATTGGCACTGCCATAGCAAACTCAGAAAGATGGTCAACACAACACACACACATATAACAATCACACACAAACACCCATGGTCTTTTGGTTACAGGCATTCACAATGGGCATCACACAGACACAAAAACAAAAACATAGCACTCACACAAGGTATCTGGGTATGAAATCCATGCTTGGCACAGAACTTTCCATTCCCAAACATGTTCCCAACAACACAAAACTAAACAACAAATACACAGGGTTTTTTCTTACAAATATCCACCGAGGGTCACACACAAACAAACACATTCACAAACACAGCACGCAGACTACGTCTCCGGCAGACACATCCACACATGCACCACCATACAAACTCACAATCGAGGACCCTACAACACACACAAACACTCATGGTACTCTTCTTAAGGCATGCAAAATGGGCATCACCACATATTGCCACACACACACACACACACACACACACACACAAACATACCACTGACACAAGGTCCCCGGCAGAGGAATCCACATTTGCACCCCTAAAGCAAAGTCAAACAGGTGGTTCCCACAGCCCACACAGAATCAAAAAGACAAACAAAGACCCATGATCTTTTTTCCTACAAGCACACACAATGAGATACAAACACACAATCAGACACACACACACAGTAGCTTTGCAACACATGCATCCACAATGGGCACTGCCAGAGCAAACTCACAAATGTGGTCCCACAGCACACACATACACAACAGACACACACAAAAACCATCGTCTTTTTCTTACAGGCATCCACATGGGACCATACACAAAGACACACATCACACACACTCACACAAACCATTTACACTAGTCTGCAGCAGAGGCGTCACACTTGGCACTGCCATTGCAAACTCAAAAATAAGATCCCCACAACACACACAAACAAAACAAACACACATAAGCACCCATGGTCTTTTTCTTCTAGGTGTCCACCTAGGGCCTCACACACACACACACACACACACACGCACACACACACACACACACTGACGCACTAACTCACACAGGTCTACTGCAGAGGCTTCCACAAATGACCACGCCCTAAAAAACTCAAAAACATGGTCCACACAACACACTAGTACACAACAAAGACACACAAACTTACCCTCCTTTACTTATAGGCATACACCATAGGCCTCACACAAATACACACACACACACTCACACACACAGCACTCCCACGAGATTTCTGACAGAAGCGTCTACAATTGGACCCGCTCTAGCAAACTCACAAAGGTGGTCCCCACGTCACACACATACAGAAACACACACAAACACCCATGGTCTTTTTTTCACACTCATACACAATGGGCCTCACACAAACACACACACATACACTCCAACACACAGCACACACACTAGGTCCGTGGCAGAGGCACCCACACTTGGAAACGCCATAGAAACCTCACAGCCATGGTCCCGACACACACATACACCACACACACACACACACAAATCCCATGATCTTTTTCTTATAGGCATACACAATGGTACGCCAAAACAGACACGCGCACACACACACACACACACACACACACACACACACAGAAAGGGAAACATGCCACTCACACAAGGCATCGAGGAGAGTCATCCACACCAGGCCACACTCTCAAACTCGCAAATGTGTTCCCGACACCTCAAAATCACACAAAAAACAAACACACACAGGGTTTTTCTTGCTGGCATCCTCATAGTGTCACACAAGCACACGCACACATCCACACTCACACACTCACACACACACACACACACACTGGGTGTGCGGGACAGTCCTCCACGCTTCACACTGCCAGAAAAAGTCACAAATGTGGTCACCAGAACATTCAAAAACAAAACAAACACACACAAACACCCATCGCCTTTTTCTGAAAGGCATACATAATGGGCCTCGCAAAGACACACACACACACACACAACACACACACACAGCACTCACACAAGGTCCCCAGCAGAGGCATCCACAATTGGCACTGCCATAGCAAACTCAGAAAGATGGTCAACACAACACACACACATACTACAAACACACAGAAACACCCATGGTCTTTTGGTTACAGGCATTCACAATGGGCACAACACAGACACAAAAACAAAAACATAGCACTCACACAAGGTATCTGGGTATGAAATCCATGCTTGGCACAGAACTTTCCATTCCCAAACATGTTCCCAACAACACAAAACTAAACAACAAATACACAGGGTTTTTTCTTACAAATATCCACCGAGGGTCACACACAAACAAACACATTCACCAACACAGCACGCAGACTACGTCTCCGGCAGACACATCCACACATGCACCACCATACAAACTCACAATCGAGGACCCTACAACACACACAAACACTCATGGTACTCTTCTTAAGGCATGCAAAATGGGCATCACCACATATTGCCACACACACACACACACACACACACACACACACACCACTGACACAAGGTCCCCGGCAGAGGAATCCACATTTTCCCCCCTAAAGCAAAGTCAAACAGGTGGTTCCCACAGCCCACACAGAATCAAAAAGACAAACAAACACCCATGATCTTTTTTCCTACAAGCACACACAATGAGATACAAACACACAATCAGACACACACACACAGTAGCTTTGCAACACACGCATCCACAATGGGCACTGCCAGAGCAAACTCACAAATGTGGTCCCACAGCACACACATACACAACAGACACACACAAAAACCATCGTCTTTTTCTTCCAGGCATCCACATAGGACCATACACAAAGACACACATCACACACACTCACACACACCATTTACACTAGTCAGGAGCAGAGGCGTCACACTTGGCACTGCCATTGCAAACTCAAAAATAAGATCCCCACAACACACACAAACACAACAAACACACATAAGCACCAATGGTCTTTTACTTCTAGGTGTCCACCTAGGGCCTCACACACACACGGACACACACACACACACGCACAGACACACTAACTCACGCAGGTCTACTGCAGAGGCTTCCACAAATGACTACGCCCTAAAAAACTCAAAAACATACCCCACACAACACACTAGTACACAACAAAGACACACAAACTTACCCTCCTTTACTTATAGGCATACACCATGGGCCACACAAATACACATACACACACTCACACACAGCACTCCCATGAGATTTCTGACAGAAGCGTCTACAATTGGACCCGCTCTAGCAAACTCACAAAGGTGGTCCCCACATCACACACATACAGAAACACACACAAACACCCATGGTCTTTTCCTTACAGGCATCCACATAGGGCATCTCACACACACACACACACACACACACACACACACACACACACACTATATCAAAGACAGAGACATCCACTCTTGGAATCGCCATAGCAAACTCAAAAACGTGGTCCGCACAACACACATGTACACAACAAAGACACAGAAACACCCACGGGTTTCTCTTACAGCACACACAATGAGTCTCACACAAACACCCAGACACACAGTCAAGCAACCAACAAACACACTATATCAATGGAAGAGACATCCACACTTGACACTGCCATAGCAAAGTCACAAAGCTGGACCCCACAACACACACATACACAAACACACACAAACACCCCTGCTCTTTCTCTTATAGGCATGCACAAGCGACCACACACACACACACACACAGCACTCACACACTGTGTCTGGCAGAGCTGTCCACACTTGAACACGTCCTGACACACTCACAAACCTCGTACCCACAACAATCAGGACCACACCAAGACACAGAAATTCATGTTCGTTTGCTTATACACATACACAACGGGCCTCACAAACACACACACACACACACACACTTCAACACACAACACACAACTAGATCAATGGCAGAGGCATCCACACTTGGCAGTGCCATAACAAACTCACAATGGTGGTCAACACATCACACACATAGAAACAACCACACGAAACACCCATGGTCCTTTTCTGACAGACATCCACATAGGACCTCACACCCACACACACCCCCACATACACTCACACACAAAGAACTCACACAAGGTCCCTGGCAGGGCCATCCACACTTGGATGGACCCTACCAAACTCAAATACATGAACCCCACAGCATACACTAACAACACAAACACACACAAACACCCATGGTCTTTTTTTCACACTCATACACAATGGGCCTCACACAAACACACACACATACACTCCGACACACAGCACACACACTAGGTCCGTGGCAGAGGCACCCACACTTGGAAACGCCATAGAAATCTCACAGCCGTGGTCCCGACACACACATACACCACACACACACACACACACACAAACACACAACTTCCATGGTCTTTTTCTTATAGGCATACACAATGGTACGCCAAAACAGACACACGCGCACACACACACACACACACACACACACACACAGAAAGGGAAACATGCCACTCACACAAGGCATCGAGGAGAGTCATCCACACCAGGCCACACTCTCAAACTCGCAAATGTGTTCCCGACACCTCAAAATCACACAAAAAACAAACACACACAGGGTTTTTCTTGCTGGCATCCTCATAGTGTCACACAAACACACGCACACACCCATACTCACACACTCACACACACACACACACACACCGGGTGTGCGGGACAGTCATCCACGCTTCACACTGCCAGAAAAAGTCACAAATGTGGTCACCAGAACATTCAAAAACAAAACAAACACACACAAAGACCCATCGCCTTTTTCTGAAAGGCATACACAATGGCCCTCGCAAAGACACACACACACACACACACACACACACAGCACTCACACAAGGTCCCCAGCAGAGGCATCCACAATTGGCACTGCCATAGCAAACTCAGAAAGATGGTCAACACAACACACACACATACAACAAACACACAGAAACACCCATGGTCTTTTGGTTACAGGCATTCAGAATGGGCATCACACACACACAAAAACAAAAACATAGCACTCACACAAGGTATCTGGGTATGAAATCCATGCTTGGCACAGAACTTTCCATTCCCAAACATGTTCCCAACAACACAAAACTAAACAACAAATACACAGGGTTTTTTCTTACAACTATTCACCGAGGGTCACACACAAAGAAACACATTCACAAACACAGCACGCAGACTACGTCTCCGGCAGACACATCCACACAGGCACCACCATACAAACTCACAATCGAGGACCCTACAACACACACAAACACTCATGGTACTCTTCTTAAGGCATGCAAAATGGGCATCACCACATATTGCCACACACACACACACACACACACACACACACACACACACACACCACTGACACAAGGTCCCCGGCAGAGGAATCCACATTTGCACCCCTAAAGCAAAGTCAAACAGGTGGTTCCCACAGCCCACACAGAATCAAAAAGACAAACAAACACCCATGATCTTTTTTCCTACAAGCACACACAATGAGATACAAACACACAATCAGACACACACACACAGTAGCTTTGCAACACACGCATCCACAATGGGCACTGCCAGAGCAAACTCACAAATGTGGTCCCACAGCACACACATACACAACAGACACACACAAAAACCATCGTCTTTTTCTTCCAGGCATCCACATAGGACCATACACAAAGACACACATCACACACACTCACACACACCATTTACACTAGTCAGGAGCAGAGGCGTCACACTTGGCACTGCCATTGCAAACTCAAAAATAAGATCCCCACAACACACACAAACACAACAAACACACATAAGCACCCATGGTCTTTTACTTCTAGGTGTCCACCTAGGGCCTCACACACACACACACACACACACACACACGCACAGACACACTAACTCACGCAGGTCTACTGCAGAGGCTTCCACAAATGACCACGCCCTAAAAAACTCAAAAACATACCCCACACAACACACTAGTACACAACAAAGACACACAAACTTACCCTCCTTTACTTATAGGCATACACCATGGGCCACACAAATACACATACACACACTCACACACAGCACTCCCATGAGATTTCTGACAGAAGCGTCTACAATTGGACCCGCTCTAGCAAACTCACAAAGGTGGTCCCCACATCACACACATACAGAAACACACACAAACACCCATGGTCTTTTCCTTACAGGCATCCACATAGGGCATCTCACACATACACACACACACACACACACACACATACACACACTATATCAAAGACAGAGACATCCACTCTTGGAATCGCCATAGCAAACTCAAAAACGTGGTCCGCACAACACACATGTACACAACAAAGACACAGAAACACCCACGGGTTGCTCTTACAGCACACACAATGAGTCTCACACAAACACCCAGACACACAGTCAAGCAACCAACAAACACACTATATCAATGGAAGAGACATCCACACTTGACACTGCCATAGCAAAGTCACAAAGCTGGACCCCACAACACACACATACACAAACACACACAAACACCCCTGCTCTTTCTCTTATAGGAATGCACAAGCGACCACACACACACACACACACACACACAGCACTCACACACTGTGTCGGGCAGAGCTGTCCACACTTGAACACGTCCTGACACACTCACAAACCTCGTACCCACAACAATCAGGACCACACCAAGACACAGAAATTCATGTTCGTTTGCTTATACACATACACAACGGGCCTCAGAAACACACACACACACACACACACACACACACTTCAACACACAACACACAACTAGATCAATGGCAGAGGCATCCACACTTGGCAGTGCCATAACAAACTCACAATGGTGGTCAACACATCACACACATAGAAACAACCACACGAAACACCCATGGTCCTTTTCTGACAGACATCCACATAGGACCTCACACCCACACACACCCCCACATACACTCACACACAAAGAACTCACACAAGGTCCCTGGCAGGGCCATCCACACTTGGATGGACCCTACCAAACTCAAATACATCAACCCCACAGCATACACTTACAACACAAACACACACAAACACCCATGGTCTTTTTTTCACACTCATACACAATGGGCCTCACACAAACACACACACATACACTCCGACACACAGCACACACACTAGGTCCGTGGCAGAGGCACCCACACTTGGAAACGCCATAGAAATCTCACAGCCGTGGTCCCGACACACACATACACCACACACACACACACACACACACAAACACACAACTCCCATGGTCTTTTTCTTATAGGCATACACAATGGTACACCAAAACAGACACACGCGCACACACACACACAGACACACACACACACACACACACAGAAAGGGAAACTTGTCACTCACACAAGGCATCGAGGAGAGTCATCCACACCAGGCCACACTCTCAAACTCGCAAATGTGTTCCCGACACCTCAAAATCACACAAAAAACAAACACACACAGGGTTTTTCTTGCTGGCATCCTCATAGTGTCACACAAACACACGCACACACCCACACTCACACACTCACACACACACACACACACCGGGTGTGCGGGACAGTCATCCACGCTTCACACTGCCAGAAAAAGTCACAAATGTGGTCACCAGAACATTCAAAAACAAAACAAACACACACAAAGACCCATCGCCTTTTTCTGAAAGGCATACACAATGGCCCTCGCAAAGACACACACACACACACACACACACACACACACACACACAGCACTCACACAAGGTCCCCAGCAGAGGCATCCACAATTGGCACTGCCATAGCAAACTCAGAAAGATGGCCAACACAACACACACACATACAACAAACACACACAAACACCCATGGTCTTTTGGTTACAGGCATTCAGAATGGGCATCACACACACACAAAAACAAAAACATAGCACTCACACAAGGTATCTGGGTATGAAATCCATGCTTGGCACAGAACTTTCCATTCCCAAATATGTTCCCAACAACACAAAACTAAACAACAAATACACAGGGTTTTTTCTTACAACTATTCACCGAGGGTCACACACAAAGAAACACATTCACAAACACAGCACGCAGACTACGTCTCCGGCAGACACATCCACACATGCACCACCATACAAACTCACAATCGAGGACCCTACAACACACACAAACACTCATGGTACTCTTCTTAAGGCATGCAAAATGGGCATCACCACATATTGCCACACACACACACACACACACACACACACACACACACACACCACTGACACAAGGTCCCCGGCAGAGGAATCCACATTTTCCCCCCTAAAGCAAAGTCAAACAGGTGGTTCCCACAGCCCACACAGAATCAAAAAGACAAACAAACACCCATGATCTTTTTTCCTACAAGCACACACAATGAGATACAAACACACAATCAGACACACACACACAGTAGCTTTGCAACACACGCATCCACAATGGGCACTGCCAGAGCAAACTCACAAATGTGGTCCCACAGCACACACATACACAACAGACACACACAAAAACCATCGTCTTTTTCTTCCAGGCATCCACATAGGACCATACACAAAGACACACATCACACACACTCACACACACCATTTACACTAGTCAGGAGCAGAGGCGTCACACTTGGCACTGCCATTGCAAACTCAAAAATAAGATCCCCACAACACACACAAACACAACAAACACACATAAGCACCCATGGTCTTTTACTTCTAGGTGTCCACCTAGGGCCTCACACACACACACACACACACACACACACGCACAGACACACTAACTCACGCAGGTCTACTGCAGAGGCTTCCACAAATGACCACGCCCTAAAAAACTCAAAAACATACCCCACACAACACACTAGTACACAACAAAGACACACAAACTTACCCTCCTTTACTTATAGGCATACACCATGGGCCACACAAATACACATACACACACTCACACACAGCACTCCCATGAGATTTCTGACAGAAGCGTCTACAATTGGACCCGCTCTAGCAAACTCACAAAGGTGGTCCCCACATCACACACATACAGAAACACACACAAACACCCATGGTCTTTTCCTTACAGGCATCCACATAGGGCATCTCACACATACACACACACACACACACACACACATACACACACTATATCAAAGACAGAGACATCCACTCTTGGAATCGCCATAGCAAACTCAAAAACGTGGTCCGCACAACACACATGTACACAACAAAGACACAGAAACACCCACGGGTTGCTCTTACAGCACACACAATGAGTCTCACACAAACACCCAGACACACAGTCAAGCAACCAACAAACACACTATATCAATGGAAGAGACATCCACACTTGACACTGCCATAGCAAAGTCACAAAGCTGGACCCCACAACACACACATACACAAACACACACAAACACCCCTGTTCTTTCTCTTATAGGAATGCACAAGCGACCACACACACACACACACACACACACAGCACTCACACACTGTGTCGGGCAGAGCTGTCCACACTTGAACACGTCCTGACACACTCACAAACCTCGTACCCACAACAATCAGGACCACACCAAGACACAGAAATTCATGTTCGTTTGCTTATACACATACACAACGGGCCTCAGAAACACACACACACACACACACACACACACTTCAACACACAACACACAACTAGATCAATGGCAGAGGCATCCACACTTGGCAGTGCCATAACAAACTCACAATGGTGGTCAACACATCACACACATAGAAACAACCACACGAAACACCCATGGTCCTTTTCTGACAGACATCCACATAGGACCTCACACCCACACACACCCCCACATACACTCACACACAAAGAACTCACACAAGGTCCCTGGCAGGGCCATCCACACTTGGATGGACCCTACCAAACTCAAATACATGAACCCCACAGCATACACTTACAACACAAACACACACAAACACCCATGGTCTTTTTTTCACACTCATACACAATGGGCCTCACACAAACACACACACATACACTCCGACACACAGCACACACACTAGGTCCGTGGCAGAGGCACCCACACTTGGAAACGCCATAGAAATCTCACAGCCGTGGTCCCGACACACACATACACCACACACACACACACACACACACAAACACACAACTCCCATGGTCTTTTTCTTATAGGCATACACAATGGTACACCAAAACAGACACACGCGCACACACACACACAGACACACACACACACACACACACAGAAAGGGAAACTTGTCACTCACACAAGGCATCGAGGAGAGTCATCCACACCAGGCCACACTCTCAAACTCGCAAATGTGTTCCCGACACCTCAAAATCACACAAAAAACAAACACACACAGGGTTTTTCTTGCTGGCATCCTCATAGTGTCACACAAACACACGCACACACCCACACTCACACACTCACACACACACACACACACCGGGTGTGCGGGACAGTCATCCACGCTTCACACTGCCAGAAAAAGTCACAAATGTGGTCACCAGAACATTCAAAAACAAAACAAACACACACAAAGACCCATCGCCTTTTTCTGAAAGGCATACACAATGGCCCTCGCAAAGACACACACACACACACACACACACACACACACACACACACACACAGCACTCACACAAGGTCCCCAGCAGAGGCATCCACAATTGGCACTGCCATAGCAAACTCAGAAAGATGGCCAACACAACACACACACATACAACAAACACACACAAACACCCATGGTCTTTTGGTTACAGGCATTCAGAATGGGCATCACACACACACAAAAACAAAAACATAGCACTCACACAAGGTATCTGGGTATGAAATCCATGCTTGGCACAGAACTTTCCATTCCCAAATATGTTCCCAACAACACAAAACTAAACAACAAATACACAGGGTTTTTTCTTACAACTATTCACCGAGGGTCACACACAAAGAAACACATTCACAAACACAGCACGCAGACTACGTCTCCGGCAGACACATCCACACAGGCACCACCATACAAACTCACAATCGAGGACCCTACAACACACACAAACACTCATGGTACTCTTCTTAAGGCATGCAAAATGGGCATCACCACATATAGCCACACACACACACACACACACACACACACACACACACACACACACACCACTGACACAAGGTCCCCGGCAGAGGAATCCACATTTGCACCCCTAAAGCAAAGTCAAACAGGTGGTTCCCACAGCCCACACAGAATCAAAAAGACAAACAAACACCCATGATCTTTTTTCCTACAAGCACACACAATGAGATACAAACACACAATCAGACACACACACACAGTAGCTTTGCAACACACGCATCCACAATGGGCACTGCCAGAGCAAACTCACAAATGTGGTCCCACAGCACACACACACACAACAGACACACACAAAAACCACCGTCTTTTTCTTACAGGCATCCACATAGGACCATACACAAAGACACACATCACACACACTAACACAAACCATTTACACTAGTCTGCAGCAGAGGCGTCACACTTGGCACTGCCATTGCAAACTCAAAAATAAGATCCCCACAACACACACAAACACAACAAACACACATAAGCACCCATGGTCTTTTTCTTCTAGGTGTCCACCTAGGGCCTCACACACACACACACACGCACACACACACACACACACACACACTAACTCACACAGGTCTACTGCAGAGGCTTCCACAAATGACCACGCCCTAAAAAACTCAAAAACATGGTCCACACAACACACTAGTACACAACAAAGACACACAAACTTACCCTCCTTTACTTATAGGCATACACCATGGGCCTCACACAAATACACACACACACACTCACACACACAGCCCTCCCACGAGATTTCTAACAGAAGCATCTACAATTGGACCCGCTCTAGCAAACTCACAAAGGTGGTCCCCACATCACACACATACAGAAACACACACAAACACCCATGGTCTTTTCCTTACAGGCATCCACATAGGGCATCACACACACACACACACACACACACACACACACTATATCAAAGACAGAGACATCCACTCTTGGAATCGCCATAGCAAACTCAAAAACGTGGTCCGCACAACACACATGTACACAACAAAGACAGAGAAACACCCACGGGTTGCTCTTACAGCACACACAATGAGTCTCACAAAAACACACAGACACACAGTCAAGCAACCAACAAACACACTATATCAATGGAAGAGACATCCACACTTGACACTGCCATAGCAAAGTCACAAAGCTGGACCCCACAACACACACATACACAAACACACACAAACACCCCTGCTCTTTCTCTTATAGGCATGCACAAGCGACCACACACACACACACACACACAGCACTCACACACTGTGTCGGGCAGAGCTGTCCACACTTGAACACGTCCTGACACACTCACAAACCTCGTACCCACAACAATCAGGACCATACCAAGACACAGAAATTCATGTTCGATTGCTTATACACATGCACAACGGGCCTCACACACACACACACACACTTCAACACACAACACACAACTAGATCAATGGCAGAGGCATCCACACTTGGCAGTGCCATAACAAACTCACAATGGTGGTCCCCACATCACACACATAGAAACAACCACACACAAACACCCATGGTCCTTTTCTGACAGACATCCACATAGGACCTCACACCCACACACACCCCCACATACACTCACACACAAAGAACTCACACAAGGTCCCTGGCAGGGCCATCCACACTTGGATGGACCCTACCAAACTCAAATACATGAACCCCACAGCATACACTTACAACACAAACACACACAAACACCCATGGTCTTTTTTTCACACTCATACACAATGGGCCTCACACAAACACACACACATACACTCCGACACACAGCACACACACTAGGTCCGTGGCAGAGGCACCCACACTTGGAAACGCCATAGAAATCTCACAGCCATGGTCCCGACACACACATACACCACACACACACACACACACACACACACAAATCCCATGATCTTTTTCGTCTAGGCATACACAATGGTACGCCAAAACAGACACGCGCACACACACGCGCACACACACACACACACACACACACACAAACAGAAAGGGAAACATGCCACTCACACAAGGCATCGAGGAGAGTCATCCACACCAGGCCACACTCTCAAACTCGCAAATGTGTTCCCGACACCTCAAAATCACACAAAAAACAAACACACACAGGGTTTTTCTTGCTGACATCCTCATTGTGTCACACAAACACACGCACACACCCACACTCACACACTCACACACACACACACACACACACTGGATGTGCGGGACAGTCATCCACGCTTCACACTGCCAGAAAGAGTCACAAATGTGGTCACCAGAACATTCAAAAACAAAACAAACACACACAAACACCCATCGCCTTTTTCTGAAAGGCATACACAATGGGCCTCGCAAAGACACACACACACACACACACACACACACACACACACACACAGCACTCACGCAAGGTCCCCAGCAGAGGCATCCACAATTGGCACTGCCATAGCAAACTCAGAAAGATGGTCAACACAACACACACACATATAACAAACACACACAAACACCCATGGTCTTTTGGTTACAGGCATTCACAATGGGCATCACACAGACACAAAAACAAAAACATAGCACTCACACAAGGTATCTGGGTATGAAATCCATGCTTGGCACAGAACTTTCCATTCCCAAACATGTTCCCAACAACACAAAACTAAACAACAAATACACAGGGTTTTTTCTTACAAATATCCACCGAGGGTCACACACAAACAAACACATTCACAAACACAGCACGCAGACTACGTCTCCGGCAGACACATCCACACAGGCACCACCATACAAACTCACAATCGAGGACCCTACAACACACACAAACACTCATGGTACTCTTCTTAAGGCATGCAAAATGGGCATCACCACATATTGCCACACACACACACACACACACACACAGACACACACACAAACATACCACTGACACAAGGTCCCCGGCAGAGGAATCCACATTTGCACCCCTAAAGCAAAGTCAAACAGGTGGTTCCCACAGCCCACACAGAATCAAAAAGACAAACAAAGACCCATGACCTTTTTTCCTACAAGCACACACAATGATATACAAACACACAATCAGACACACACACACAGTAGCTTTGCAACACATGCATCCACAATGGGCACTGCCAGAGCAAACTCACAAATGTGGTCCCACAGCACACACATACACAACAGACACACACAAAAACCACCGTCTTTTTCTTACAGGCATCCACATGGGACCATACACAAAGACACACATCACACACACTCACACAAACCATTTACACTAGTCTGCAGCAGAGGCGTCACACTTGGCACTGCCATTGCAAACTCAAAAATAAGATCCCCACAACACACACAAACACAACAAACACACAGAAGCACCCATGGTCTTTTTCTTCTAGGTGTCCACCTAGGGCCTCACACACACACACACAGACACACACATACACAGACACACTAACTCACACAGGTCTACTGCAGAGGATTCCACAAATGACCACGCCCTAAAAAACTCAAAAACATGGTCCACACAACACACTAGTACACAACAAAGACACACAAACTTACCCTCCTTTACTTATAGGCATACACCATGGGCCTCACACAAATACACACACACACACTCACACACACAGCACTCCCACGAGATTTCTGACAGAAGCGTCTACAATTGGACCCGCTCTAGCAAACTCACAAAGGTGGTCCCCACATCACACACATACAGAAACACACACAAACACCCACGGTCTTTTCCTTACAGGCATCCACATAGGGCATCACACACACACACACAGTCACACACACACACACACTATATCAAAGACAGAGACATCCACTCTTGGAATCGCCATAGCAAACTCAAAAACGTGGTCCGCACAACACACATGTACACAACAAAGACACAGAAACACCCACGGGTTGCTCTTAGAGCACACACAATGAGTCTCACACAAACACACAGACACACAGTCAAGCAACCAACAAACACACTATATCAATGGAAGAGACATCCACACTTGACACTGCCATAGCAAAGTCACAAAGCTGGACCCCACAACACACACATACACAAACACACACAAACACCCCTGCTCTTTCTCTTATAGGCATGCACAAGGGACCCCACACACACACACACACACACACACAGCACTCACACACTGTGTCGGGCAGAGCTGTCCACACTTGAACACGTCCTGACACACTCACAAACCTCGTACCCACAACAATCAGGACCACACCAAGACACAGAAATTCATGTTCGTTTGCTTATACACATACACAACGGGCCTCACAAACACACACACACACACACTTCAACACACAACACACAACTAGATCAATGGCAGAGGCATCCACACTTGGCAGTGCCATAACAAACTCACAATGGTGGTCCCCACATCACACACATAGAAACAACCACACACAAACACCCATGGTCCTTTTCTGACAGACATCCACATAGGACCTCACACCCACACACACCCCCACATACACTCACACACAAAGAACTCACACAAGGTCCCTGGCAGGGCCATCCACACTTGGATGGACCCTACCAAACTCAAATACATGAACCCCACAGCATACACTTACAACACAAACACACACAAACACCCATGGTCTTTTTTTCACACTCATACACAATGGGCCTCACACAAACACACACACATACACTCCGACACACAGCACACACACTAGGTCCGTGGCAGAGGCACCCACACTTGGAAACGCCATAGAAATCTCACAGCCGTGCTCCCGACACACACATACACCACACACACACACACACACACACACACACAAATCCCATGATCTTTTTCTTATAGGCATACACAATGGTACGCCAAAAGAGACACGCGCACACACACACACACACACACACACACAGAAAGGGAAACATGCCACTCACACAAGGCATCGAGGAGAGTCATCCACACCAGGCCACACTCTCAAACTCGCAAATGTGTTCCCGACACCTCAAAATCACACAAAAAACAAACACACACAGGGTTTTTCTTGCTGGCATCCTCATAGTGTCACACAAACACACGCACACACCCACACTCACACACTCACACACACACACACACACCGGGTGTGCGGGACAGTCATCCACGCTTCACACTGCCAGAAAAAGTCACAAATGTGGTCACCAGAACATTCAAAAACAAAACAAACACACACAAACACCCATCGCCTTTTTCTGAAAGGCATACACAATGGCCCTCGCAAAGACACACACACACACACACACACAGCACTCACACAAGGTCCCCAACAGAGGCATCCACAATTGGCACTGCCATAGCAAACTCAGAAAGATGGCCAACACAACACACACACATACAACAAACACACACAAACACCCATGGTCTTTTGGTTACAGGCATTCAGAATGGGCATCACACACACACAAAAACAAAAACATAGCACTCACACAAGGTATTTGGGTATGAAATCCATGCTTGGCACAGAACTTTCCATTCCCAAACATGTTCCCAACAACACAAAACTAAACAACAAATACACAGGGTTTTTTCTTACAACTATTCACCGAGGGTCACACACAAAGAAACACATTCACAAACACAGCACGCAGACTACGTCTCCGGCAGACACATCCACACAGGCACCACCATACAAACTCACAATCGAGGACCCTACAACACACACAAACACTCATGGTACTCTTCTTAAGGCATGCAAAATGGGCATCACCACATATTGCCACACACACACACACACACACACACACACACACACACACACACCACTGACACAAGGTCCCCGGCAGAGGAATCCACATTTGCACCCCTAAAGCAAAGTCAAACAGGTGGTTCCCACAGCCCACACAGAATCAAAAAGACAAACAAACACCCATGATCTTTTTTCCTACAAGCACACACAATGAGATACAAACACACAATCAGACACACACACACAGTAGCTTTGCAACACACGCATCCACAATGGGCACTGCCAGAGCAAACTCACAAATGTGGTCCCACAGCACACACATACACAACAGACACACACAAAAACCATCGTCTTTTTCTTCCAGGCATCCACATAGGACCATACACAAAGACACACATCACACACACTCACACAAACCATTTACACTAGTCAGGAGCAGAGGCGTCACACTTGGCACTGCCATTGCAAACTCAAAAATAAGATCCCCACAACACACACAAACACAACAAACACACATAAGCACCCATGGTCTTTTACTTCTAGGTGTCCACCTAGGGCCTCACACACACACACACACACACACACACACACGCACAGACTCACTAACTCACGCAGGTCTACTGCAGAGGCTTCCACAAATGACCACGCCCTAAAAAACTCAAAAACATACCCCACACAACACACTAGTACACAACAAAGACACACAAACTTACCCTCCTTTACTTATAGGCATACACCATGGGCCACACAAATACACATACACACACTCACACACAGCACTCCCATGAGATTTCTGACAGAAGCGTCTACAATTGGACCCGCTCTAGCAAACTCACAAAGGTGGTCCCCACATCACACACATACAGAAACACACAGAAACACCCATGGTCTTTTCCCTACAGGCATCCACATAGGGCATCTCACACACACACACACACACACACACACACACACACACACACTATATCAAAGACAGAGACATCCACTCTTGGAATCGCCATAGCAAACTCAAAAACGTGGTCCGCACAACACACATGTACACAACAAAGACACAGAAACACCC
This sequence comes from Ursus americanus, assembly GCF_024610735.1. NCBI lineage: Eukaryota > Metazoa > Chordata > Mammalia > Carnivora > Ursidae > Ursus > Ursus americanus. Next base: position 5,185,833 of record NC_142163.1, on the reverse strand, counting down.
ACGGGTTGCTCTTACAGCACACACAATGAGTCTCACACAAACACACAGACACACTGTCAAGCAACCAACAAACACACTATATCAATGGAAGAGACATCCACACTTGACACTGCCATAGCAAAGTCACAAAGCTGGACCCCACAACACACACATACACAAACACACACAAACACCCCTGCTCTTTCTCTTATAGGCATGCACAAGGGACCACACACACACACACACACACACACAGCACTCACACACTGTGTCGGGCAGAGCTGTCCACACTTGAACACGTCCTGACACACTCACAAACCTCGTACCCACAACAATCAGGACCACACCAAGACACAGAAATTCATGTTCGTTTGCTTATACACATACACAACGGGCCTCACAAACACACACACACACACACACACACTTCAACACACAACACACAACTAGATCAATGGCAGAGGCATCCACACTTGGCAGTGCCATAACAAACTCACAATGGTGGTCCCCACATCACACACATAGAAACAACCACACACAAACACCCATGGTCCTTTTCTGACAGACATCCACATAGGACCTCACACCCACACACACCCCCAAATACACTCACACACAAAGAACTCACACAAGGTCCCTGGCAGGGCCATCCACACTTGGATGGACCCTACCAAACTCAAATACATGAACCCCACAGCATACACTTACAACACAAACACACACAAACACCCATGGTCTTTTTTTCACACTCATACACAATGGGCCTCACACAAACACACACACATACACTCCGACACACAGCACACACACTAGGTCCGTGGCAGAGGCACCCACACTTGGAAACGCCATAGAAATCTCACAGCCGTGGTCCAGACACACACATACACCACACACACACACACACACACAAACACACAACTCCCATGGTCTTTTTCTTATAGGCATACACAATGGTACGCCAAAAGAGACACGCGCACACACACACACACACACACACACACAGAAAGGGAAACATGCCACTCACACAAGGCATCGAGGAGAGTCATCCACACCAGGCCACACTCTCAAACTCGCAAATGTGTTCCCGACACCTCAAAATCACACAAAAAACAAACACACACAGGGTTTTTCTTGCTGGCATCCTCATAGTGTCACACAAACACACGCACACACCCACACTCACACACTCACACACACACACACACACACCGTGTGTGCGGGACAGTCATCCACGCTTCACACTGCCAGAAAAAGTCACAAATGTGGTCACCAGAACATTCAAAAACAAAACAAACACACACAAAGACCCATCGCCTTTTTCTGAAAGGCATACACAATGGCCCTCGCAAAGACACACACACACACACACACACACAGCACTCACACAAGGTCCCCAGCAGAGGCATCCACAATTGGCACTGCCATAGCAAACTCAGAAAGATGGCCAACACAACACACACACATACAACAAACACACACAAACACCCATGGTCTTTTGGTTACAGGCATTCAGAATGGGCATCACACACACACAAAAACAAAAACATAGCACTCACACAAGGTATCTGGGTATGAAATCCATGCTTGGCACAGAACTTTCCATTCCCAAACATGTTTCCAACAACACAAAACTAAACAACAAATACAAAGGGTTTTTTCTTACAACTATTCACCGAGGGTCACACACAAAGAAACACATTCACAAACACAGCACGCAGACTACGTCTCCGGCAGACACATCCACACAGGCACCACCATACAAACTCACAATCGAGGACCCTACAACACACACAAACACTCATGGTACTCTTCTTAAGGCATGCAAAATGGGCATCACCACATATTGCCACACACACACACACACACACACACACACACACACACACCACTGACACAAGGTCCCCGGCAGAGGAATCCACATTTGCACCCCTAAAGCAAAGTCAAACAGGTGGTTCCCACAGCCCACACAGAATCAAAAAGACAAACAAACACCCATGATCTTTTTTCCTACAAGCACACACAATGAGATACAAACACACAATCAGACACACACACACAGTAGCTTTGCAACACACGCATCCACAATGGGCACTGCCAGAGCAAACTCACAAATGTGGTCCCACAGCACACACATACACAACAGACACACACAAAAACCATCGTCTTTTTCTTCCAGGCATCCACATAGGACCATACACAAAGACACACATCACACACACTAACACAAACCATTTACACTAGTCTGCAGCAGAGGCGTCACACTTGGCACTGCCATTGCAAACTCAAAAATAAGATCCCCACAACACACACAAACACAACAAACACACATAAGCACCCATGGTCTTTTTCTTCTAGGTGTCCACCTAGGGCCTCACACACACACACACACACACACACACACACACTAACTCACACAGGTCTACTGCAGAGGCTTCCACAAATGACCACGCCCTAAAAAACTCAAAAACATGGTCCACACAACACACTAGTACACAACAAAGACACACAAACTTACCCTCCTTTACTTATAGGCATACACCATGGGCCTCACACAAATACACACACACACACTCACACACACAGCACTCCCACGAGATTTCTGACAGAAGCGTCTACAATTGGACCCGCTCTAGCAAACTCACAAAGGTGGTCCCCACATCACACACATACAGAAACACACACAAACACCCATGGTCTTTTCCTTACAGGCATCCACATAGGGCATCACACACACACACACACACACACACACACACACACACACACACTATATCAAAGACAGAGACATCCACTCTTGGAATCGCCATAGCAAACTCAAAAACGTGGTCCGCACAACACACATGTACACAACAAAGACACAAAAACACCCACGGGTTGCTCTTACAGCACACACAATGAGTCTCACACAAACACACAGACACACAGTCAAGCAACCAAGAAACACACTATATCAATGGAAGAGACATCCACCCTTGACACTGCCATAGCAAAGTCACAAAGCTGGACCCCACAACACACACATACACAAACACACACAAACACCCCTGCTCTTTCTCTTATAGGCATGCACAAGGGACCACAAACACACACACACACACACACAGCACTCACACACTGTGTCGGGCAGAGCTGTCCACACTTGAACACGTCCTGACACACTCACAAACCTCGTACCCACAACAATCAGGACCATACCAAGACACAGAAATTCATGTTCGATTGCTTATACACATGCACAACGGGCCTCACACACACACACACACACTTCAACACACAACACACAACTAGATCAATGGCAGAGGCATCCACACTTGGCAGTGCCATAACAAACTCACAATGGTGGTCCCCACATCACACACATAGAAACAACCACACACAAACACCCATGGTCCTTTTCTGACAGACATCCACATAGGACCTCACACCCACACACACCCCCACATACACTCACACACAAAGAACTCACACAAGGTCCCTGGCAGGGCCATCCACACTTGGATGGACCCTACCAAACTCAAATACATGAACCCCACAGCATACACTTACAACACAAACACACACAAACACCCATGGTCTTTTTTTCACACTCATACACAATGGGCCTCACACAAACACACACACATACACTCCGACACACAGCACACACACTAGGTCCGTGGCAGAGGCACCCACACTTGGAAACGCCATAGAAATCTCACAGCCATGGTCCCGACACACACATACACCACACACACACACACACACACACACAAATCCCATGATCTTTTTCGTCTAGGCATACACAATGGTACGCCAAAACAGACACGCGCACACACACACACACACACACACACACAAACAGAAAGGGAAACATGCCACTCACACAAGGCATCGAGGAGAGTCATCCACACCAGGCCACACTCTCAAACTCGCAAATGTGTTCCCGACACCTCAAAATCACACAAAAAACAAACACACACAGGGTTTTTCTTGCTGACATCCTCATTGTGTCACACAAACACACGCACACACCCACACTCACACACTCACACACACACACACACACACTGGGTTGCGGGACAGTCATCCACGCTTCACACTGCCAGAAAGAGTCACAAATGTGGTCACCAGAACATTCAAAAACAAAACAAACACACACAAACACCCATCACCTTTTTCTGAAAGGCATACACAATGGGCCTCGCAAAGACACACACACACACACACACACACACACACACACACACAGCACTCACGCAAGGTCCCCAGCAGAGGAATCCACAATTGGCACTGCCATAGCAAACTCAGAAAGATGGTCAACACAACACACACACATACAACAAACACACACAAACACCCATGGTCTTTTGGTTACAGGCATTCACAATGGGCATCACACAGACACAAAAACAAAAACATAGCACTCACACAAGGTATCTGGGTATGAAATCCATGCTTGGCACAGAACTTTCCATTCCCAAACATGTTCCCAACAACACAAAAGTAAACAACAAATACACAGGGTTTTTTCTTACAAATATCCACCGAGGGTCACACACAAACAAACACATTCACAAACACAGCACGCAGACTACGTCTCCGGCAGACACATCCACACATGCACCACCATACAAACTCACAATCGAGGACCCTACAACACACACAAACACTCATGGTACTCTTCTTAAGGCATGCAAAATGGGCATCACCACATATTGCCACACACACACACACACACACACACACACACAAACATACCACTGACACAAGGTCCCCGGCAGAGGAATCCACATTTGCACCCCTAAAGCAAAGTCAAACAGGTGGTTCCCACAGCCCACACAGAATCAAAAAGACAAACAATGACCCATGACCTTTTTTCCTACAAGCACACACAATGATATACAAACACACAATCAGACACACACACACAGTAGCTTTGCAACACATGCATCCACAATGGGCACTGCCAGAGCAAACTCACAAATGTGGTCCCACAGCACACACATACACAACAGACACACACAAAAACCATCGTCTTTTTCTTACAGGCATCCACATGGGACCATACACAAAGACACACATCACACACACTCACACAAACCATTTACACTAGTCTGCAGCAGAGACGTCACACTTGGCACTGCCATTGCAAACTCAAAAATAAGATCCCCACAACACACACAAACACAACAAACACACATAAGCACCCATGGTCTTTTTCTTCTAGGTGTCCACCTAGGGCCTCACACACACACACACAGACACACACATACACAGACACACTAACTCACACAGGTCTACTGCAGAGGATTCCACAAATGACCACGCCCTAAAAAACTCAAAAACATGGTCCACACAACACACTAGTACACAACAAAGACACACAAACTTACCCTCCTTTACTTATAGGCATACACCATGGGCCTCACACAAATACACACACACACACTCACACACACAGCACTCCCACGAGATTTCTGACAGAAGCGTCTACAATTGGACCCGCTCTAGCAAACTCACAAAGGTGGTCCCCACATCACACACATACAGAAACACACACAAACACCCACGGTCTTTTCCTTACAGGCATCCACATAGGGCATCACACACACACACACAGTCACACACACAAACACACTATATCAAAGACAGAGACATCCACTCTTGGAATCGCCATAGCAAACTCAAAAACGTGGTCCGCACAACACACATGTACACAACAAAGACACAGAAACACCCACGGGTTGCTCTTACAGCACACACAATGAGTCTCACACAAACACACAGACACACAGTCAAGCAACCAACAAACACACTATATCAATGGAAGAGACATCCACACTTGACACTGCCATAGCAAAGTCACAAAGCTGGACCCCACAACACACACATACACAAACACACACAAACACCCGGGCTCTTTCTCTTATAGGCATGCACAAGGGACCACACACACACACACACACACACAGCACTCACACACCGTGTCGGGCAGAGCTGTCCACACTTGAACACGTCCTGACACACTCACAAACCTCGTACCCACAACAATCAGGACCACACCAAGACACAGAAATTCATGTTCGTTTGCTTATACACATACACAACGGGCCTCACAAACACACACACACACACACTTCAACACACAACACACAACTAGATCAATGGCAGAGGCATCCACACTTGGCAGTGCCATAACAAAATCACAATGGTGGTCCCCACATCACACACATAGAAACAACCACACACAAACACCCATGGTCCTTTTCTGACAGACATCCACATAGGACCTCACACCCACACAGCCCCACATACACTCACACACAAAGAACTCACACCAGGTCCCTGGCAGGGCCATCCACACTTGGATGGACCCTACCAAACTCAAATACATGAACCCCACAGCATACACTTACAACACAAACACACACAAACACCCATGGTCTTTTTTTCACACTCATACACAATGGGCCTCACACAAACACACACACATACACTCCGACACACAGCACACACACTAGGTCCGTGGCAGAGGCACCCACACTTGGATACGCCATAGAAATCTCACAGCCGTGGTCCCGACACACACATACACCACACACACACACACACACAAATCCCATGATCTTTTTCTTATAGGCATACACAATGGTACGCCAAAACAGACACACGCGCACACACACACACACACACACACACACACACAGAAAGGGAAACATGCCACTCACACAAGGCATCGAGGAGAGTCATCCACACCAGGCCACACTCTCAAACTCACAAATGTGTTCCCGACACCTCAAAATCACACAAAAAACAAACACACACAGGGTTTTTCTTGCTGGCATCCTCATAGTGTCACACAAACACACGCACACACCCACACTCACACACTCACACAAACACACACACACTCTGGGTGTGCAGGACAGTCATCCACGCTTCACACTGCCAGAAAAAGTCACAAATGTGGTCACCAGAACATTCAAAAACAAAACAAACACACACAGACACCCATCGCCTTTTTCTGAAAGGCATACACAATGGGCCTCACAAAGACACACACACACACACACACACACACACAGCACTCACACAAGGTCCCCAGCAGAGGCATCCACAATTGGCACTGCCATAGCAAACTCAGAAAGATGGTCAACAAAACACACACACATGCAACAAACACACACAAACTCCCATGGTCTTTTGGTTACAGGCATTCACAATGGGCATCACACACACACAAATACAAAAACATAGCACTCACACAAGGTATCTGGGTATGAAATCCATGCTTGGCACAGAACTTTCCATTCCCAAACATGTTCCCAACAACACAAAACTAAACAACAAATACACAGGGTTTTTTCTTACAAATATCCACCGAGGGTCACACACAAACAAACACATTCACAAACACAGCACGCAGACTACGTCTCCGGCAGACACATCCACACATGCACCACCTTACAAACTCACAATCGAGGACCCTAGAACACACACAAACACTCATGGTACTCTTCTTAAGGCATGCAAAATGGGCATCACCACATATTGCCACACACACACACACACACACACACACACAAATCCCATGATCTTTTTCTTAGAGGCATACACAATGGTACGCCAAAACAGAAACGCACACACACACACACACACACACACACATACACAGAGAAAAGGAAACGTGCCACTCACACAAGGCGTCGAGGAGAGTCATCCACACCAGGCCACACTCTCAAACTCGCAAATGTGTTCCCGACACCTCAAAATCACACAAAAAACAAACACACACAGGGTTTTTCTTGCTGGCATCCTCATAGTGTCACACAAACACACGCACACACCCACACTCACACACTCACACACACACACACACACAAACATACCACTGACACAAGGTCCCCGGCAGAGGAAACCACATTTGCACCACTAAAGCAAAGTCAAACAGGTGGTTCCCACAGCCCACACAGAATCAAAAAGACAAACAAACACCCATGATCTTTTTTCCTACAAGCACACACAATGAGATACAAACACACAATCAGACACACACACACAGCAGCTTTGCAACACACGCATCCACAATGGGCACTGCCAGAGCAAACTCACAAATGTGGTCCCACAGCACACACATACACAACAGACACACACAAAAACCATCGTCTTTTTCTTACAGGCATCCACATAGGACCATACACAAAGACACACATCACACACACTCACACAAACCATTTACACTAGTCTGCAGCAGAGGCGTCACACTTGGCACTGCCATTGCAAACTCAAAAATAAGATCCCCACAACACACACAAACACAACAAACACACATAAGCACCCATGGTCTTTTTCTTCTAGGTGTCCACCTAGGGCCT
>NC_142163.1:5167500-5172500 GCF_024610735.1 Ursus americanus | reverse complement strand
AACTAAACAACAAATACACAGGGTTTTTTCTTACTAATATCCACCGAGGGTCACACACAAACAAACACATTCACAAACACAGCACGCAGACTACGTCTCCGGCAGACACATCCACACATGCACCACCATACAAACTCACAATCGAGGACCCTACAACACACACAAACACTCATGGTACTCTTCTTAAGGCATGCAAAATGGGCATCACCACATAGTGCCACACACACACACACACACACACACACACACACAAACATAGCACTGACACAAGGTCCCCGGCAGAGGAATCCACATTCGCACCCCTAAAGCAAAGTCAAACAGGTGGTTCCCACAGCCCACACAGAATCAAAAAGACAAACAAACACCCATGATCTTTTTTCCTACAAGCACACACAATGAGATACAAACACACAATCAGACACACACACACAGTAGCTTTGCAACACACGCATCCACAATGGGCACTGCCAGAGCAAACTCACAAATGTGGTCCCACAGCACACACATACACAACAGACACACACAAAAACCACCGTCTTTTTCTTACAGGCATCCACATAGGACCATACACAAAGACACACATCACACACACTCACACAAACCATTTACACTAGTCTGCAGCAGAGGCGTCACACTTGGCACTGCCATTGCAAACTCAAAAATAAGATCCCCACAACACACACAAACACAACAAACACACATAAGCACCCATGGTCTTTTTCTTCTAGGTGTCCACCTAGGGCCTCACACACACACACACACACACACACACACACAGACGCACTAACTCACACAGGTCTACTGCAGAGGCTTCCACAAATGACCACGCCCTAAAAAACTCAAAACCATGGTCCACACAACACACTAGTACACAACAAAGACACACAAACTTACCCTCCTTTACTTATAGGCATACACCATGGGCCTCACACAAATACACACACACACACTCACACACACAGCACTCCCACGAGATTTCTGACAGAAGCGTCTACAATTGGACCCGCTCTAGCAAACTCACAAAGGTGGTCCCCACATCACACACATACAGAAACACACACAAACACCCATGGTCTTTTCCTTACAGGCATCCACATAGGGCATCACACACACACACACACACACACACACACACACACACACACACACTATATCAAAGTCAGAGACATCCACTCTTGGAATCGCCATAGCAAACTCAAAAACGTGGTCCGCACAACACACATGTACACAACAAAGACACAGAAACACCCACGGGTTGCTCTTACAGCACACACAATGAGTCTCACACAAACACACAGACACACAGTCAAGCAACCAACAAACACACTATATCAATGGAAGAGACATCCACACTTGACACTGCCATAGCAAAGTCACAAAGCTGGACCCCACAACACACACATACACAAACACACACAAACACCCCTGCTCTTTCTCTTATAGGCATGCACAAGGGACCACACACACACACACACACACACAGCACTCACACACTGTGTCGGGCAGAGCTGTCCACACTTGAACACGTCCTGACACACTCACAAACCTCGTACCCACAACAATCAGGACCACACCAAGACACAGAAATTCATGTTCGTTTGCTTATACACATACACAACGGGCCTCACAAACACACACACACACACACTTCAACACACAACACACAACTAGATCAATGGCAGAGGCATCCACACTTGGCAGTGCCATAACAAACTCACAATGGTGGTCCCCACATCACACACATAGAAACAACCACACACAAACACCCATGGTCCTTTTCTGACAGACATCCACATAGGACCTCACACCCACACACACCCCCACATACACTCACACACAAAGAACTCACACAAGGTCCCTGGCAGGGCCATCCACACTTGGATGGACCCTACCAAACTCAAATACATCAACCCCACAGCATACACTTACAACACAAACACACACAAACACCCATGGTCTTTTTTTCACACTCATACACAATGGGCCTCACACAAACACACACACATACACTCCGACACACAGCACACACACTAGGTCCGTGGCAGAGGCACCCACACTTGGAAACGCCATAGAAATCTCACAGCCGTGGTCCCGACACACACATACACCACACACACACACACACACACACAAATCCCATGATCTTTTTCTTATAGGCATACACAATGGTACGCCAAAACAGTCACGCGCGCAGACACACACAAACACACACACACACACACACACACAGAAAGGGAAACATGCCACTCACACAAGGCATCGAGGAGAGTCATCCACACCAGGCCACACTCTCAAACTCGCAAATGTGTTCCTGACACCTCAAAATCACACAAAAAACAAACACACACAGGGTTTTTCTTGCTGGCATCCTCATAGTGTCACACAAACACACGCACACACCCACACTCACACACTCACACACACACACACACACTGGGTGTGCGGGACAGTCATCCACGCTTCACACTGCCAGAAAAAGTCACAAATGTGGTCACCAGAACATTCAAAATCAAAACAAACACACACAAACACCCATCGCCTTTTTCTGAAAGGCATACATAATGGGCCTCGCAAAGACACACACACACACACACAGCACTCACGCAAGGTCCCCAGCAGAGGCATCCACAATTGGCACTGCCATAGCAAACTCAGAAAGATGGTCAACACAACACACACACATACAACAAACACACACAAACACCCATGGTCTTTTGGTTAAAGGCATTCACAATGGGCATCACACACACACAGAAAAACAAAAACATAGCACTCACACAAGGTATCTGGGTATGAAATTCATGCTTGGCACAGAACTTTCCATTCCCAAACATGTTCCCAACAACACAAAACTAAACAACAAATACACAGGGTTTTTTCTTACAAATATCCACCGAGGGTCACACACAAACAAACACATTCACAAACACAGCACGCAGACTACGTCTCCGGCAGACACATCCACACATGCACCACCATACAAACTCACAATCGAGGACCCTACAACACACACAAACACTCATGGTACTCTTCTTAAGGCATGCAAAATGGGCATCACCACATATTGCCACACACACACACACACACACACACACACACACACAAACATACCACTGACACAAGGTCCCCGACAGAGGAATCCACATTTGCACCCCTAAAGCAAAGTCAAACAGGTGGTTCCCACAGCCCACACAGAATCAAAAAGACAAACAAACACCCATGATCTTTTTTCCTACAAGCACACACAATGAGATACAAACAGACAATCAGACACACACACACAGTAGCTTTGCAACACACGCATCCACAATGGGCACTGCCAGAGCAAACTCACAAATGTGGTCCCACAGCACACACATACACAACAGACACACACAAAAACCACCGTCTTTTTCTTACAGGCATCCACATAGGACGATACACAAAGACACACATCACACATACTCACACAAACCATTTACACTAGTCTGCAGCAGAGGCGTCACACTTGGCACTGCCATTGCAAACTCAAAAATAAGATCCCCACAACACACACAAACACAACAAACACACATAAGCACCCATGGTCTTTTTCTTCTAGGTGTCCACCTAGGACCTCACACACACACACACACACACACACACAGACACACTAACTCACACAGGTCTACTGCAGAGGCTTCCACAAATGACCACGCCCTAAAAAACTCAAAAACTAGGTCCACACAACACACTAGTACGCAACAAAGACACACAACCTTACCCTCCTTTACTTATAGGCATACACCATGGGCCTCACACAAATACACACACACACACACACACACACACTATATCAAAGACAGAGACATCCACTCTTGGAATCGCCATAGCAAACTCAAAAACGTGGTCTGCACAACACACATGTACACAACGAAGACACAGAAACACCCACGGGTTGCTCTTACAGCACACACAATGAGTCTCACACAAACACACAGACACACAGTCAAGCAACCAACAAACACACTATATCAGTGGAAGAGACATCCACACTTGACACTGCCATAGCAAAGTCACAAAGCTGGACCCCACAACACACACATACACAAACACACACAAACACCCCTGCTCTTTCTCTTATAGGCATGCACAAGGGACCACACACACACACACACACACACAGCACTCACACACTGTCGGGCAGAGCTGTCCACACTTGAACACGTCCTGACACACTCACAAACCTCGTACCCACAACAATCAGGACCACACCAAGACACAGAAATTCATGTTCGTTTGCTTATACACATACACAACGGGCCTCACAAACACACACACACACACACTTCAACACACAACACACAACTAGATCAATGGCAGAGGCATCCACACTTGGCAGTGCCATAACAAACTCACAATGGTGGTCCCCACATCACACACATAGAAACAACCACACACAAACACCCATGGTCCTTTTCTGACAGACATCCACATAGGACCTCACACCCACACACACCCCCACATACACTCACACACAAAGAACTCACACAAGGTCCCTGGCAGGGCCATCCACACTTGGATGGACCCTACCAAACTCAAATACATCAACCCCACAGCATACACTTACAACACAAACGCACACAAATACCCATGGTCTTTTTTTCACACTCATACACAATGGGCCTCACACAAACACACACACATACACTCCGACACACAGCACACACACTAGGTCCGTGGCAGAGGCACCCACACTTGGAAACGCCATAGAAATCTCACAGCCGTGGTCCCGACACACACATACACCACACACACACACACACACACACAAATCCCATGATCTTTTTCTTATAGGCATACACAATGGTACGCCAAAACAGTCACGCGCGCAGACACACACAAACACACACACACACACACACACACAGAAAGGGAAACATGCCACTCACACAAGGCATCGAGGAGAGTCATCCACACCAGGCCACACTCTCAAACTCGCAAATGTGTTCCTGACACCTCAAAATCACACAAAAAACAAA
>NC_142163.1:5117500-5162500 GCF_024610735.1 Ursus americanus | reverse complement strand
CACCCCCACATACACTCACACACAAAGAACTCACACAAGGTCCCTGGCAGGGCCATCCACACTTGGATGGACCCTACCAAACTCAAATACATCAACCCCACAGCATACACTTACAACACAAACACACACAATCACCCATGGTCTTTTTTCACACTCATACACAATGGGCCTCACACAAACACACACACATACACTCCGACACACAGCACACACACTAGGTCCGTGGCAGAGGCACCCACACTTGGAAACGCCATAGAAATCTCACAGCCGTGGTCCCGACACACACATACACCACACACACACACACACACACAAATCCCATGATCTTTTTCTTATAGGCATACACAATGGTACGCCAAAACAGACACGCGCACACACACACACACACACACACACACACACACACACACCAACACACAGAAAGGGAAACATGCCACTCACACAAGGCATCGAGGAGAGTCATCCACACCAGGCCACACTCTCAAACTCGCAAATGTGTTCCCGACACCTCAAAATCACACAAAAAACAAACACACACAGGGTTTTTCTTGCTGGCATCCTCATAGTGTCACACAAACACACGCACACACCCACAGTCACACACTCACACACACACACACACACACACTGGGTGTGTGGGACAGTCATCCACGCTTCACACTGCCAGAAAATGTCACAAATGTGGTACCCGAACATTCAAAATCAAAACAAACACACACAAACACCCATCGCCTTCTTCTGAAAGGCATACACAATGGGCCTCGCAAAGACACACACACACACACACACACACAGCACTCACACAAGGTCCCCAACAGAGGAATCCACAATTGGCACTTCCATAGCAAACTCAGAAAGATGGTCAACACAACACACACACATACAACAAACACACAGAAACACCCATCGCCTTTTTCTGAAAGGAATACACAATGGGCCTCGCAAAGACACACACACACACACACACACACACACACAGCACTCACACATGGTCCCCAGCAGAGGTATCCACAATTGGCACTGCCATAGCAAACTCAGAAAGATGGTCAACACAACACACACACATACAACAAACACACAGAAACACCCATGGTCTTTTGGTTACAGGCATTCACAATGGGCATCACACACACACAAAAACAAAAACATAGCACTCACACAAGGTATCTGGGTATGAAATCCATGCTTGGCACAGAACTTTCCATTCCCAAACATGTTCCCAACAACACAAAACTAAACAACAAATACACAGGGTTTTTTCTTACAAATATCCACCGAGGGTCACACACAAACAAACACATTCACAAACACAGCACGCAGACTACGTCTCCGGCAGACGCATCCACATATGCACCACCATACAAACTCACAATCGAGGACCCTACAACACACACAAACACTCATGGTACTCTTCTTAAGGCATGCAAAATGGGCATCACCACATATTGCCACACACACACACACACACACACACACACACACAAACATACCACTGACACAAGGTCCCCGGCAGAGGAATCCACATTTGCACCCCTAAAGCAAAGTCAAACAGGTGGTTCCCACATCCCACACAGAATCAAAAAGACAAACACCCATGACCTTTTTTCCAACAAGCACACACAATGAGATACAAACACACAATCAGACACACACACACAGTAGCTTTGCAACACACGCATCCACAATGGGCACTGCCAGAGCAAACTCACAAATGTGGTCCCACAGCACACACATACACAACAGACACACACAAAAATCACCGTCCTTTTCTTACAGGCATCCACATAGGACCATACACAAAGACACACATCACACACACTCACACAAACCATTTACACTAGTCTGCAGCAGAGGCGTCACACTTGGCACTGCCATTGAAAACTCAAAAATAAGATCCCCACAACACACACAAACACAACAAACACACATAAGCACCCATGGTCTTTTTCTTCTAGGTGTCCACCTAGGGCCTCACACACACACACACACACACACACACACACTAACTCACACAGGTCTACTGCAGAGGCTTCCACAAAGACCACGCCCTAAAAAACTCAAAAACATGGTCCACACAACACACTAGTACACAACAAAGACACACAAACTTACCCTCCTTTACTTATAGGCATACACCATGGGCCTCACACAAATACACACACACACACTCACACACACAGCACTCCCACGAGATTTCTGACAGAAGCGTCTACAATTGGACCCGCTCTAGCAAACTGACAAAGTGGTCCCCACATCACACACATACAGAAACACACACAAACACCCATGGTCTTTTCCTTACAGGCATCCACATAGGGCATCTCACACACACACACACACACACACACAAACACACACTATATCAAAGACAGAGACATCCACTTTTGGAATCGCCATAGCAAACTCAAAAACGTGGTCCGCACAACACACATGTACACAACAAAGACACAGAAACACCCACGGGTTGATCTTACAGCACACACAATGAGTCTCACACAAACACACAGACACACAGTCAAGCAACCAACAAACACACTATATCAATGGAAGAGACATCCACACTTGACACGGCCATAGCAAAGTCACAAAGGTGGACCCCACAACACACACATACACAAACACACACAAACACCCCTGCTCTTTCTCTTATAGGCATGCACAAGGGACCACACACACACACACACACACACACACACAGCACTCACACACTGTGTCGGGCAGAGCTGTCCACACTTGAACACGTCCTGACACACTCACAAACCTCGTACCCACAACAATCAGGACCACACCAAGACACAGAAATTCGAGTTCGTTTGCTTATACACATACACAATGGGCCTCACACACACACACACACACACACACTTCAACACACAACACACAACTAGATCAATGGCAGAGGCATCCACACTTGGCAGTGCCATAACAAACTCACAATGGTGGTCCCCACATCACACACATAGAAACAACCACACACAAACACCCATGGTCCTTTTCTGACAGACATCCACATAGGACCTCACACCCACACACACCCCCACATACACTCACACACAAAGAACTCACACAAGGTCCCTGGCAGGGCCATCCACACTTGGATGGACCCTACCAAACTCAAATACATGAACCCCACAGCATACACATACAACACAAACACACACAAACACCCATGGTCTTTTTTTCACACTCATACACAATGGGCCTCACACAAACACACACACATACACTCCGACACACAGCACACACACTACGTCCGTGGCAGAGGCACCCACACTTGGAAACGCCATAGAAATCTCACAGCCGTGGTCCTGACACACACATACACCACACACACACACACACACAAATCCCATGATCTTTTTCTTCTAGGCATACACAATGGTACGCCAAAACAGACACACGCGCACACACACACACACACACACACACACACACACACACACAGAAAGGGAAACATGCCACTCACACAAGGCATCGAGGAGAGTCATCCACACCAGGCCACACTCTCAAACTCGCAAATGTGTTCCCGAAACCTCAAAATCACACAAAAAACAAACACACACAGGGTTTTTCTTGCTGGCATCCTCATAGGGTCACACAAACACACGCACACACCCACAGTCACACACTCACACACACACACACACACACTGGGTGTGTGGGAGAGTCATCCACGCTTCACACTGCCAGAAAATGTCACAAATGTGGAACCCGAACATTCAAAATCAAAACAAACACACACAAACACCCATCGCCTGTTTGTGAAAGGCATACACAATGGGCCTCGCAAAGACACACACACACACACACACACACACACAGCACTCACACAAGGTCCCCAGCAGAGGAATCCACAATTGGCACTGCCAGAGCAAACTCAGAAAGATGGTCAACACAACACACACACATAAAACAAACACACAGAAACACCCATCGCCTTTTTCTAAAAGGAATACACAATGGGCCTCGCAAAGACACACACACACACACACACACAGCACTCACACAAGGGCCCCAGCAGAGGAATCCACAATTGGCACTGCCATAGCAAACTCAGAAAGATGGTCAACACAACACACACACATACAACAAACACACAGAAACACCCATGGTCTTTTGGTTACAGGCATTCACAATGGGCATCACACACACACAAAAACAAAAACATAGCACTCACACAAGGTATCTGGGTATGAAATCCATGCTTCACACAGAACTTTCCATTCCCAAACATGTTCCCAACAACACAAAACTAAACAACAAATACACAGGGTTTTTTCTTACAAATATCCACCGAGGGTCACACACAAACAAACACATTCACAAACACAGCACGCAGACTACATCTCCGGCAGACGCATCCACATATGCACCACCATACAAACTAACAATCGAAGACCCTACAACACACACAAACACTCATGGTACTCTTCTTAAGGCATGCAAAATGGGCATCACCACATATTGCCACACACACACACACACACACACACACACACGCAAACACACTGTATCAAAGACAGAGACATCCACTCTTGGAATCGCCATAGCAAACTCAAAACCGTGGTCCGCACAACACACATGTACACAACAAAGACACAGAAACACCCACGGGTTGCTCTTACAGCACACACAATGAGTCTCACACAAACACACAGACACACAGTCAAGCAACCAACAAACACACTATATCAATGGAAGAGACATCCACACTTGACACTGCCATAGCAAAGTCACAAAACTGGACCCCACAACACACACATACACAAACACACACAAACACCCCTGCTCTTTCTCTTATAGGCATGCACAAGGGACCACACACACACACACACACACACACAGCACTCACACACTGCGTCGGGCAGAGCTGTCCACACTTGAACACGTCCTGACACACTCACAAACCTCGTACCCACAACAATCAGGACCACACCAAGACACAGAAATTCATGTTCGTTTGCTTATACACATACACAACGGGCCTCAGAAACACACACACACACACTTCAACACACAACACACAACTAGATCAATGGCAGAGGCATCCACACTTGGCAGTGCCATAACAAACTCACAATGGTGGTCCCCACATCACACACATAGAAACAACCACACACAAACACCCATGGTCCTTCTCTGACAGATATCCACATAGGACCTCACACCCACACACACCCCCACATACACTCACACACAAAGAACTCACACAAGGTCCCTGGCAGGGCCATCCACACTTGGATGGACCCTACCAAACTCAAATACATGAACCCCACAGCATACACTTACAACACACACACACACAAACACCCATGGTCTTTTTTTTTCACTCATACACAATGGGCCTCACACAAACACACACACATACACTCCGACACACAGCACACACACTAGGTCCGTGGCAGAGGCACCCACACTTGGAAACGCCATAGAAATCTCACAGCCGTGGTCCCGACACACACATACACCACACACACACACACACACACACAAATCCCAGGATCTTTTTCTTATAGGCATACACAATGGTACGCCAAAACAGACACGCGCACACACACACACACACACACACACACACAGAAAGGGAAACATGCCACTCACACAAGGCATCGAGGAGAGTCATCCACACCAGGCCACACTCTCAAACTCGCAAATGTGTTCCCGACACCTCAAAATCACACAAAAAACAAACACACACAGGGTTTTTCTTGCTGACATCCTCATAGTGTCACACAAACACACGAACACACACACAATCACACACTCACACACACACACACACACACTGGGTGTGCGGGACAGTCATCCACGCTTCACACTGCCAGAAAAAGTCACAAATGTGGTCACCAGAACATTCAAAAACAAAACAAACACACACAAACACCCATCGCCGTTTTGTGAAAGGCATACACAATGAGCCTCGCAAACACACACACACACACACACACACACACACACACACACCACTCACACAGGGTCCCCAGCAGAGGCATCCACAATTGGCACTGCCATAGCAAACTCAGAAAGATGGTCAATACAACACAACACACACACATACAACAAACACACAGAAACACCCATGGTCTTTTGGTTACAGGCATTCACAATGGGCATCACACACACACAAAAACAAAAACATAGCACTCACACAAGGTATCTGGGTATGAAATCCATGCTTGGCACAGAACTTTCCATTCCCAAACATGTTCCCAACAACACAAAACTAAACAACAAATACACAGGGTTTTTTCTTACAAATATCCACCGAGGGTCACACACAAACAAACACATTCACAAACACAGCACGCAGACTACGTCTCCGGCAGACACATCCACACATGCACCACCATACAAACTCACAATCGAGGACCCTACACACACACAGAAACACTCATGGTACTCTTATTAAGGCATGCAAAATGGGCATCACCACATATTGCCACACACACACACACACACACACACACACACAAACATACCTCTGACACAATGTCCCCGGCAGAGGAAACCACATTTGCACCCCTAAAGCAAAGTCAAACAGGTGGTTCCCACAGCCCACACAGAATCAAAAAGACAAACACCTATGATCTTTTTTCCTACAAGCACACACAATGAGATACAAACACACCATCAGACACACACACACACTAGCTTTGCAACACATGCATCCATAATGGGCACTGCCAGAGCAAACTCACAAATGTGGTCCCACAGCACACACATACACAACAGACACACACAAAAACCACCGTCTTTTTCTTACAGGCATCCACATAGGACCATACACAAAGACACACATCACACACACTCACACAAACCATTTACACTAGTCTGCAGCAGAGGCGTCACACTTGGCACTGCCATTGCAAACTCAAAAATAAGATCCCCACAACACACACAAACACAACAAACACACATAAGCACCCATGGTCTTTTTCTTCTAGGTGTCCACCTAGGGCCTCACACACACACACACACACACACACACACACACACACACACACTAACTCACACAGGTCTACTGCAGAGGCTTCCACAAAGGACCACGCCCTAAAAAACTCAAAAACATGGTCCACACAACACACTAGTACACAACAAAGACACACAAACTTACCCTCCTTTACTTATAGGCATACACCATGGGCCTCACACAAATACACACACACACACTCACACACACAGCACTCCCACGAGATTTCTGACAGAAGCGTCTACAATTGGACCCGCTCTAGCAAACTCAAATAGGTGGACCCCACATCACACACATACAGAAACACACACAAGCACCCATGGTCTTTTCCTTACAGGCATCCACATAGGGCATCACACACACACACACACACACACACACACACACACACTGTATCAAAGACAGAGACATCCACTCTTGGAATCGCCATAGCAAACTCAAAAACGTGGTCCGCACAACACACATGTACACAACAAAGACACAGAAACACCCACGGTTTGCTCTTACAGCACACACAATGAGTCTCACACAAACACACAGACACACAGTCAAGCAACCAACAAACACACTATATCAATGGAAGAGACATCCACACTTGACACTGCCATAGCAAAGTCACAAAGCTGGACCCCACAACACACACATACACAAACACACACAAACACCCCTGCTCTTTCTCTTATAGGTATGCACAAGGGACCACACACACACACACACACACACACAGCACTCACACACTGTGTCGGGCAGAGCTGTCCACACTTGAACACGTCCTGACACACTCACAAACCTCGTACCCACAACAATCAGGACCACACCAAGACACAGAAATTCATGTTCGTTTGCTTATACACATACACAACGGGCCTCAGAAACACACACACACACACTTCAACACACAACACACAACTAGATCAATGGCAGAGGCATCCACACTTGGCAGTGCCATAACAAACTCACAATGGTGGTCCCCACATCACACATAGAAACAACCACACACAAACACCCATGGTCCTTTTCTGACACATCCACATAGGACCTCACACCCACACACACCCCCACATCCACTCACACACAAAGAACTCACACAAGGTCCCTGGCAGGGCCATCCACACTTGTATGGACCCTACCAAACTCAAATACATGAACCCCACAGCATACACTTACAACACAAACACACACAAACACCCATGGTCTTTTTTTCACACTCATACACAATGGGCCTCACACAAACACACACACATACACTCCGACACACAGCACATACACTAGGTCCGTGGCAGAGGCACCCACACTTGGAAACGCCATAGAAATCTCACAGCCGTGGTCACGACACACACATACACCACACACACACACACACACAACTCCCATGATCTTTTTCTTATAGTCATACACAATGGTACGCCAAAACAGACACGCGCTCACACACACACACACACACAGAAAGGGAAACATGCCACTCACACAAGGCATCGAGGAGAGTCATCCACACCAGGCCACACTCTCAAACTCGCAAATGTGTTCCCGACACCTCAAAATCACACAAAAACCAAACACACACAGGGTTTTTCTTGCTGGCATCCTCATAGTGTCACACAAACACACGCACACACCCACACTCAAACACTCACACACACACACACACTCGGTGTGCGGGACAGTCATCCACGCTTCACACTGCCAGAAAAAGTCACAAATGTGGTCACCAGAACATTCAAAATCAAAACAAACACACACAAACACCCATCGCCTTTTTTTGAAAGGCATACACAATGGGCCTCGCAAAGACACACACACACACACACACACACACATCCCTCACACAAGGTCCCCAGCAGAGGCATCCACAATTGGCACTGCCATAGCAAACTCAGAAAGATGGTCAACACAACACACACACATAAAACCAACACAGAGAAACACCCATGGTCTTTTGGTTAAAGGCATTCACAATGGGCATCACACACACACAAAAACAAAAACATAGCACTCACACAAGGTATCTGGGTATGAAATCCATGCTTGGCACAGAACTTTCCATTCCCAAACATGTTCCCAACAACACAAAACTAAACAACAAATACACAGGGTTTTTTCTTACAAATATCCACCGAGGGTCACACACAAACAAACACATTCACAAACACAGCACGCAGACGACGTCTCCGGCAGACACATCCACACATGCACCACCATACAAACTCACAATCGAGGACCCTACAACACACACAAACACTCATGGTACTCTTCTTAAGGCATGCAAATTGGGCATCACCACATATTGCCACACACACACACACACACACACACACTCACACACACACAAACATAGCACTGACACAATGTCCCCGGCAGAGGGATCCACATTTGCACCCCTAAAGCAAAGTCAAACAGGTGGTTCCCACAGCCCACACAGAATCAAAAAGAGAAACAAACACCCATGAACTTTTTTCCTACAAGCACACACAATGAGATACAAACACACAATCAGACACACACACACAGTAGCTTTGCAACACACGCATCCACAATGGGCACTGCCAGAGCAAACTCACAAATGTGGTCCCACAGCACACACATACACAACAGACACACACAAAAACCATCGTCTTTTTCTTACAGGCATCCACATAGGACCATACACAAAGACACACATCACACACACTCACACAAACCATTTACACTAGTCTGGAGCAGAGGCGTCACACTTGGCACTGCCATTGCAAACTCAAAAATAAGATCCCCACAACACACACAAACACAACAAACACACAGAAGCACCCATGGTCTTTTTCTTCTAGGTGTCCACCTAGGGCCTCACACACACACACACACACACACACACACACACTAACTCACGCAGGTCTACTGCAGAGGCTTCCACAAATGACCACGCCCTAAAAAACTCAAAAACATGGTCCACACAACACACTAGTACACAACAAAGACACACAAACTTACCCTCCTTTACTTATAGGCATACACCATGGGCCTCACACAAATACACACACACACACTCACACACACAGCACTCCCACGAGATTTCTGACAGAAGCGTCTACAATTGGACCCGCTCTAGCAAACTCAAAAAGGTGGTCCCCACATCACACACATACAGAAACACACACAAGCACCCATGGTCTTTTCCTTACAGGCATCCACATAGGGCATCACACACACACACACACACACACACACAAACACACTATATCAAAGACAGAGACATCCACTCTTGGAATCGCCATAGCAAACTCAAAAACGTGGTACGCACAACACACATGTACACAACAAAGACACAGAAACACCCACGGGTTGCTCTTACAGCACACACAATGAGTCTCACACAAACACACAGACACACAGTCAAGCAACCAACAAACACACTATATCAATGGAAGAGACATCCACAC
The DNA here is from genome assembly GCF_024610735.1 of Ursus americanus. NCBI lineage: Eukaryota > Metazoa > Chordata > Mammalia > Carnivora > Ursidae > Ursus > Ursus americanus. The sequence continues at coordinate 5,152,117 of NC_142163.1, read as the reverse complement.
TTGACACTGCCATAACAAAGTCACAAAGCTGGACCCCACAACACACACATACACAAACACACACAAACACCTCTGCTCTTTCTCTTATAGGCATGCACAAGGGACCACACACACACACACACACACACACAGCACTCAAACACTGTGTCGGGTAGAGCTGTCCACACTTGAACAGTCCTGGCACACTCACAAACCTCGTACCCACACAATGAGGACCACACCAAGACAGAGAAATTCGTTTTCGTTTGCTTATACACATACACAACAGGCCTCACAAACACACACACACACACCCTTCAACACACAACATACAACTAGATCAATGGCAGAGGCATCCACACTTGGCAGTGCCATAAAAACTCACAATGGTGGTCCCCACATCACACACATAGAAACAACCACACACAAACACCCATGGTCCTTTTCTGACAGACATCCACATAGGACCTCACACCCACACACACCCCCACATACACTCACACACAAAGAACTCACACAAGGTCCCTGGCAGGGCCATCCACACTTGGATGGACCCTACCAAACTCAAATACATGAACCCCACAGCATACACTTACAACACAAACACACACAAACACCCATGGTCTTTTTTTCACACTCATACACAATGGGCCTCACACAAACACACACACATACACTCCGACACACAGCACACACACTAGGTCCGTGGCAGAGGCACCCACACTTGGAAACGCCATAGAAATCTCACAGCCGTGGTCCCGACACACACATACACCACACACACACACACACAAATCCCATGATCTTTTTCTTATAGGCAAACACAATGGTACGCCAAAACAGACACGCACGCACACACACACACGCACGCACACACACAGAAAAGGAAACATGCCTCTCACACAAGGCATCGAGGAGAGTCATCCACACCAGGCCACACTCTCAAACTCGCAAATGTGTTCCCGACACCTCAAAATTACACGAAAAACAAACACACACAGGGTTTTTCTTGCTGGCATCCTCATAGTGTCACACAAACACACGCACACACCCACACTCACACACTCACACATACACACACACACACACTGGGTGTGTGGGACAGTCATCCACGCTACACTGCCAGAAAAAGTCACAAATGTGGTCACCAGAACATTCAAAAACAAAACAAACACACACAAACACCCATCGCCTTTTTCTGAAAGGAATACACAATGGGCCTCACAAAGACACACACACACACACACACACACACACACACACAGCACTCACACAAGGTCCCCAGCAGAGGAATCCACAATTGGCACTGCCATAGCAAACTCAGAATGATGGTCAACACAACACACACACATACAACAAACACACAGAAACACCCATGGTCTTTTGGTTACAGGCATTCACAATGGGCATCACACAGACACAAAAACAAAAACATAGCACTCACACAAGGTATCTGGGTATGAAATCCATGCTTGGCACAGAACTTTCCATTCCCAAACATGTTCCCAACAACACAAAACTAAACAACAAATACACAGGGTTTTTTCTTACAAATATCCACCGAGGGTCACACACAAACAAACACATTCACAAACACAGCACGCAGACTACGTCTCCGGCAGACACATCCACACATGCACCACCATACAAACTCACAATTGAGGACCTTACAACACACACAAACACTCATGGTACTGTTCTTAAGGCATGCAAAATGGGCATCACCACATATTGCCACACACACACACACACACACACACACACACACAAACATACCACTGACACAAGGTCCCCGGCAGAGGAATCCACATTTGCACCCCTAAAGCAAAGTCAAACAGGTGGTTCCCACAGCCCACACAGAATCAAAAAGACAAACAAACACCCATGATCTTTTTTCCTACAAGCACACACAATGAGATACAAACACACAATCAGACACACACACACAGTAGCTTTGCAACACACGCATCCACAATGGGCACTGCCAGAGCAAACTCACAAATGTGGTCCCACAGCACACACATACACAACAGACACACACAACAACCACCGTCTTTTTCTTACAGGCATCCACATAGGACCATACACAAAGACACACATCACACACACTCACACAAACCATTTACACTAGTCTGCAGCAGAGGCGTCACACTTGGCACTGCCATTGCAAACTCAAAAATAAGATCCCCACAACACACACAAACACAACAAACACACATAAGCACCCATGGTCTTTTTCTTCTAGGTGTCCACCTAGGGCCTCACACACACACACACACACACACACACACACACACAGACACACTAACTCACACAGGTCTACTGCAGAGGATTCCACAAATGACCACGCCCTAAAAAACTCAAAAACATGGTCCACACAACACACTAGTACACAACAAAGACACACAAACTTACCCTCCTTTACTTATAGGCATACACCATGGGCCTCACACAAATACACACACACACACTCACACACACAGCACTCCCACGAGATTTCTGACAGAAGCGTCTACAATTGGACCCGCTCTAGCAAACTCACAAAGGTGGTCCCCACATCACACACATACAGAAACACACACAAACACCCATGGTCTTTTCCTTACAGGCATCCACATAGGGCATCACACACACACACACACACACACACACACACACACACACACTATATCAAAGACAGAGACATCCACTCTTGGAATCGCCATAGCAAACTCAAAAACGTGGTCCGCACAACACACATGTACACAACAAAGACACAGAAACACCCACGGGTTGCTCTTACAGCACACACAATGAGTCTCACACAAACACACAGACACACAGTCAAGCAACCAACAAACACACTATATCAATGGAAGAGACATCCACACTTGACACTGCCATAGCAAAGTCACAAAGCTGGACCCCACAACACACACATACACAAACACACCCAAACACCCCTGCTCTTTCTCTTATAGGCATGCACAAGGGACCCCACACACACACACACACACACACACAGCACTCACACACTGTGTCGGGCAGAGCTGTCCACACTTGAACACGTCCTGACACACTCACAAACCTCGTACCCACAACAATCAGGACCACACCAAGACACAGAAATTCATGTTCGTTTGCTAATACACATACACAACGGGCCTCACAAACACACACACACACACACTTCAACACACAACACACAACTAGATCAATGGCAGAGGCATCCACACTTGGCAGTGCCATAACAAACTCACAATGGTGGTCCCCACATCACACACATAGAAACAACCACACACAAACACCCATGGTCCTTTTCTGACAGACATCCACATAGGACCTCACACCCACACACACCCCCACATACACTCACACACAAAGAACTCACACAAGGTCCCTGGCAGGGCCATCCACACTTGGATGGACCCTACCAAACTCAAATACATGAACCCCACAGCATACACTTACAACACAAACACACACAAACACCCATGGTCTTTTTTTCACACTCATACACAATGGGCCTCACACAAACACACACACATACACTCCGACACACAGCACACACACTAGGTCCGTGCCAGAGGCACCCACACTTGGAAACGCCATAGAAATCTCACAGCCGTGCTCCCGACACACACATACACCACACACACACACACACACACACACACACAAATCCCATGATCTTTTTCTTATAGGCATACACAATGGTACGCCAAAAGAGACACGCGCACACACACACACACACACACACACACACAGAAAGGGAAACATGCCACTCACACAAGGCATCGAGGAGAGTCATCCACACCAGGCCACACTCTCAAACTCGCAAATGTGTTCCCGACACCTCAAAATCACACAAAAAACAAACACACACAGGGTTTTTCTTGCTGGCATCCTCATAGTGTCACACAAACACACGCACACACCCACACTCACACACTCACACACACACACACACACCGGGTGTGCGGGACAGTCATCCACGCTTCACACTGCCAGAAAAAGTCACAAATGTGGTCACCAGAACATTCAAAAACAAAACAAACACACACAAAGACCCATCGCCTTTTTCTGAAAGGCATACACAATGGCCCTCGCAAAGACACACACACACACACACACACAGCACTCACACAAGGTCCCCAACAGAGGCATCCACAATTGGCACTGCCATAGCAAACTCAGAAAGATGGCCAACACAACACACACACATACAACAAACACACACAAACACCCATGGTCTTTTGGTTACAGGCATTCAGAATGGGCATCACACACACACAAAAACAAAAACATAGCACTCACACAAGGTATTTGGGTATGAAATCCATGCTTGGCACAGAACTTTCCATTCCCAAACATGTTCCCAACAACACAAAACTAAACAACAAATACACAGGGTTTTTTCTTACAACTATTCACCGAGGGTCACACACAAAGAAACACATTCACAAACACAGCACGCAGACTACGTCTCCGGCAGACACATCCACACAGGCACCACCATACAAACTCACAATCGAGGACCCTACAACACACACAAACACTCATGGTACTCTTCTTAAGGCATGCAAAATGGGCATCACCACATATTGCCACACACACACACACACACACACACACACACACACACACACACACACCACTGACACAAGGTCCCCGGCAGAGGAATCCACATTTGCACCCCTAAAGCAAAGTCAAACAGGTGGTTCCCACAGCCCACACAGAATCAAAAAGACAAACAAACACCCATGATCTTTTTTCCTACAAGCACACACAATGAGATACAAACACACAATCAGACACACACACACAGTAGCTTTGCAACACACGCATCCACAATGGGCACTGCCAGAGCAAACTCACAAATGTGGTCCCACAGCACACACATACACAACAGACACACACAAAAACCATCGTCTTTTTCTTCCAGGCATCCACATAGGACCATACACAAAGACACACATCACACACACTCACACACACCATTTACACTAGTCAGGAGCAGAGGCGTCACACTTGGCACTGCCATTGCAAACTCAAAAATAAGATCCCCACAACACACACAAACACAACAAACACACATAAGCACCCATGGTCTTTTACTTCTAGGTGTCCACCTAGGGCCTCACACACACACACACACACACACACACACACGCACAGACTCACTAACTCACGCAGGTCTACTGCAGAGGCTTCCACAAATGACCACGCCCTAAAAAACTCAAAAACATACCCCACACAACACACTAGTACACAACAAAGACACACAAACTTACCCTCCTTTACTTATAGGCATACACCATGGGCCACACAAATACACATACACACACTCACACACAGCACTCCCATGAGATTTCTGACAGAAGCGTCTACAATTGGACCCGCTCTAGCAAACTCACAAAGGTGGTCCCCACATCACACACATACAGAAACACACAGAAACACCCATGGTCTTTTCCCTACAGGCATCCACATAGGGCATCTCACACACACACACACACACACACACACACACACACACACACACACACACACACTATATCAAAGACAGAGACATCCACTCTTGGAATCGCCATAGCAAACTCAAAAACGTGGTCCGCACAACACACATGTACACAACAAAGACACAGAAACACCCACGGGTTGCTCTTACAGCACACACAATGAGTCTCACACAAACACACAGACACACTGTCAAGCAACCAACAAACACACTATATCAATGGAAGAGACATCCACACTTGACACTGCCATAGCAAAGTCACAAAGCTGGACCCCACAACACACACATACACAAACACACACAAACACCCCTGCTCTTTCTCTTATAGGCATGCACAAGCGACCACACACACACACACACACACACACAGCACTCACACACTGTGTCGGGCAGAGCTGTCCACACTTGAACACGTCCTGACACACTCACAAACCTCGTACCCACAACAATCAGGACCACACCAAGACACAGAAATTCATGTTCGTTTGCTTATACACATACACAACGGGCCTCACAAACACACACACACACACACACACACACTTCAACACACAACACACAACTAGATCAATGGCAGAGGCATCCACACTTGGCAGTGCCATAACAAACTCACAATGGTGGTCCCCACATCACACACATAGAAACAACCACACACAAACACCCATGGTCCTTTTCTGACAGACATCCACATAGGACCTCACACCCACACACACCCCCAAATACACTCACACACAAAGAACTCACACAAGGTCCCTGGCAGGGCCATCCACACTTGGATGGACCCTACCAAACTCAAATACATGAACCCCACAGCATACACTTACAACACAAACACACACAAACACCCATGGTCTTTTTTTCACACTCATACACAATGGGCCTCACACAAACACACACACATACACTCCGACACACAGCACACACACTAGGTCCGTGGCAGAGGCACCCACACTTGGAAACGCCATAGAAATCTCACAGCCGTGGTCCAGACACACACATACACCACACACACACACACACACACAAACACACAACTCCCATGGTCTTTTTCTTATAGGCATACACAATGGTACGCCAAAAGAGACACGCGCACACACACACACACACACACACACACAGAAAGGGAAACATGCCACTCACACAAGGCATCGAGGAGAGTCATCCACACCAGGCCACACTCTCAAACTCGCAAATGTGTTCCCGACACCTCAAAATCACACAAAAAACAAACACACACAGGGTTTTTCTTGCTGGCATCCTCATAGTGTCACACAAACACACGCACACACCCACACTCACACACTCACACACACACACACACACACCGTGTGTGCGGGACAGTCATCCACGCTTCACACTGCCAGAAAAAGTCACAAATGTGGTCACCAGAACATTCAAAAACAAAACAAACACACACAAAGACCCATCGCCTTTTTCTGAAAGGCATACACAATGGCCCTCGCAAAGACACACACACACACACACACACACAGCACTCACACAAGGTCCCCAGCAGAGGCATCCACAATTGGCACTGCCATAGCAAACTCAGAAAGATGGCCAACACAACACACACACATACAACAAACACACACAAACACCCATGGTCTTTTGGTTACAGGCATTCAGAATGGGCATCACACACACACAAAAACAAAAACATAGCACTCACACAAGGTATCTGGGTATGAAATCCATGCTTGGCACAGAACTTTCCATTCCCAAACATGTTTCCAACAACACAAAACTAAACAACAAATACAAAGGGTTTTTTCTTACAACTATTCACCGAGGGTCACACACAAAGAAACACATTCACAAACACAGCACGCAGACTACGTCTCCGGCAGACACATCCACACAGGCACCACCATACAAACTCACAATCGAGGACCCTACAACACACACAAACACTCATGGTACTCTTCTTAAGGCATGCAAAATGGGCATCACCACATATTGCCACACACACACACACACACACACACACACACACACACACCACTGACACAAGGTCCCCGGCAGAGGAATCCACATTTGCACCCCTAAAGCAAAGTCAAACAGGTGGTTCCCACAGCCCACACAGAATCAAAAAGACAAACAAACACCCATGATCTTTTTTCCTACAAGCACACACAATGAGATACAAACACACAATCAGACACACACACACAGTAGCTTTGCAACACACGCATCCACAATGGGCACTGCCAGAGCAAACTCACAAATGTGGTCCCACAGCACACACATACACAACAGACACACACAAAAACCATCGTCTTTTTCTTCCAGGCATCCACATAGGACCATACACAAAGACACACATCACACACACTAACACAAACCATTTACACTAGTCTGCAGCAGAGGCGTCACACTTGGCACTGCCATTGCAAACTCAAAAATAAGATCCCCACAACACACACAAACACAACAAACACACATAAGCACCCATGGTCTTTTTCTTCTAGGTGTCCACCTAGGGCCTCACACACACACACACACACACACACACACACACACTAACTCACACAGGTCTACTGCAGAGGCTTCCACAAATGACCACGCCCTAAAAAACTCAAAAACATGGTCCACACAACACACTAGTACACAACAAAGACACACAAACTTACCCTCCTTTACTTATAGGCATACACCATGGGCCTCACACAAATACACACACACACACTCACACACACAGCACTCCCACGAGATTTCTGACAGAAGCGTCTACAATTGGACCCGCTCTAGCAAACTCACAAAGGTGGTCCCCACATCACACACATACAGAAACACACACAAACACCCATGGTCTTTTCCTTACAGGCATCCACATAGGGCATCACACACACACACACACACACACACACACACACACACACTATATCAAAGACAGAGACATCCACTCTTGGAATCGCCATAGCAAACTCAAAAACGTGGTCCGCACAACACACATGTACACAACAAAGACACAAAAACACCCACGGGTTGCTCTTACAGCACACACAATGAGTCTCACACAAACACACAGACACACAGTCAAGCAACCAAGAAACACACTATATCAATGGAAGAGACATCCACCCTTGACACTGCCATAGCAAAGTCACAAAGCTGGACCCCACAACACACACATACACAAACACACACAAACACCCCTGCTCTTTCTCTTATAGGCATGCACAAGGGACCACAAACACACACACACACACACACAGCACTCACACACTGTGTCGGGCAGAGCTGTCCACACTTGAACACGTCCTGACACACTCACAAACCTCGTACCCACAACAATCAGGACCATACCAAGACACAGAAATTCATGTTCGATTGCTTATACACATGCACAACGGGCCTCACACACACACACACACACTTCAACACACAACACACAACTAGATCAATGGCAGAGGCATCCACACTTGGCAGTGCCATAACAAACTCACAATGGTGGTCCCCACATCACACACATAGAAACAACCACACACAAACACCCATGGTCCTTTTCTGACAGACATCCACATAGGACCTCACACCCACACACACCCCCACATACACTCACACACAAAGAACTCACACAAGGTCCCTGGCAGGGCCATCCACACTTGGATGGACCCTACCAAACTCAAATACATGAACCCCACAGCATACACTTACAACACAAACACACACAAACACCCATGGTCTTTTTTTCACACTCATACACAATGGGCCTCACACAAACACACACACATACACTCCGACACACAGCACACACACTAGGTCCGTGGCAGAGGCACCCACACTTGGAAACGCCATAGAAATCTCACAGCCATGGTCCCGACACACACATACACCACACACACACACACACACACACACAAATCCCATGATCTTTTTCGTCTAGGCATACACAATGGTACGCCAAAACAGACACGCGCACACACACACACACACACACACACACACAAACAGAAAGGGAAACATGCCACTCACACAAGGCATCGAGGAGAGTCATCCACACCAGGCCACACTCTCAAACTCGCAAATGTGTTCCCGACACCTCAAAATCACACAAAAAACAAACACACACAGGGTTTTTCTTGCTGACATCCTCATTGTGTCACACAAACACACGCACACACCCACACTCACACACTCACACACACACACACACACACTGGGTTGCGGGACAGTCATCCACGCTTCACACTGCCAGAAAGAGTCACAAATGTGGTCACCAGAACATTCAAAAACAAAACAAACACACACAAACACCCATCACCTTTTTCTGAAAGGCATACACAATGGCCCTCGCAAAGACACACACACACACACACACACACACACACACACACAGCACTCACGCAAGGTCCCCAGCAGAGGAATCCACAATTGGCACTGCCATAGCAAACTCAGAAAGATGGTCAACACAACACACACACATACAACAAACACACACAAACACCCATGGTCTTTTGGTTACAGGCATTCACAATGGGCATCACACAGACACAAAAACAAAAACATAGCACTCACACAAGGTATCTGGGTATGAAATCCATGCTTGGCACAGAACTTTCCATTCCCAAACATGTTCCCAACAACACAAAAGTAAACAACAAATACACAGGGTTTTTTCTTACAAATATCCACCGAGGGTCACACACAAACAAACACATTCACAAACACAGCACGCAGACTACGTCTCCGGCAGACACATCCACACAGGCACCACCATACAAACTCACAATCGAGGACCCTACAACACACACAAACACTCATGGTACTCTTCTTAAGGCATGCAAAATGGGCATCACCACATATTGCCACACACACACACACACACACACACACACAAACATACCACTGACACAAGGTCCCCGGCAGAGGAATCCACATTTGCACCCCTAAAGCAAAGTCAAACAGGTGGTTCCCACAGCCCACACAGAATCAAAAAGACAAACAAAGACCCATGACCTTTTTTCCTACAAGCACACACAATGATATACAAACACACAATCAGACACACACACACAGTAGCTTTGCAACACATGCCTCCACAATGGGCACTGCCAGAGCAAACTCACAAATGTGGTCCCACAGCACACACATACACAACAGACACACACAAAAACCATCGTCTTTTTCTTACAGGCATCCACATGGGACCATACACAAAGACACACATCACACACACTCACACAAACCATTTACACTAGTCTGCAGCAGAGACGTCACACTTGGCACTGCCATTGCAAACTCAAAAATAAGATCCCCACAACACACACAAACACAACAAACACACATAAGCACCCATGGTCTTTTTCTTCTAGGTGTCCACCTAGGGCCTCACACACACACACACAGACACACACATACACAGACACACTAACTCACACAGGTCTACTGCAGAGGATTCCACAAATGACCACGCCCTAAAAAACTCAAAAACATGGTCCACACAACACACTAGTACACAACAAAGACACACAAACTTACCCTCCTTTACTTATAGGCATACACCATGGGCCTCACACAAATACACACACACACACTCACACACACAGCACTCCCACGAGATTTCTGACAGAAGCGTCTACAATTGGACCCGCTCTAGCAAACTCACAAAGGTGGTCCCCACATCACACACATACAGAAACACACACAAACACCCACGGTCTTTTCCTTACAGGCATCCACATAGGGCATCACACACACACACACAGTCACACACACAAACACACTATATCAAAGACAGAGACATCCACTCTTGGAATCGCCATAGCAAACTCAAAAACGTGGTCCGCACAACACACATGTACACAACAAAGACACAGAAACACCCACGGGTTGCTCTTACAGCACACACAATGAGTCTCACACAAACACACAGACACACAGTCAAGCAACCAACAAACACACTATATCAATGGAAGAGACATCCACACTTGACACTGCCATAGCAAAGTCACAAAGCTGGACCCCACAACACACACATACACAAACACACACAAACACCCGGGCTCTTTCTCTTATAGGCATGCACAAGGGACCACACACACACACACACACACACAGCACTCACACACCGTGTCGGGCAGAGCTGTCCACACTTGAACACGTCCTGACACACTCACAAACCTCGTACCCACAACAATCAGGACCACACCAAGACACAGAAATTCATGTTCGTTTGCTTATACACATACACAACGGGCCTCACAAACACACACACACACACACTTCAACACACAACACACAACTAGATCAATGGCAGAGGCATCCACACTTGGCAGTGCCATAACAAAATCACAATGGTGGTCCCCACATCACACACATAGAAACAACCACACACAAACACCCATGGTCCTTTTCTGACAGACATCCACATAGGACCTCACACCCACACACACCCCCACATACACTCACACACAAAGAACTCACACCAGGTCCCTGGCAGGGCCATCCACACTTGGATGGACCCTACCAAACTCAAATACATGAACCCCACAGCATACACTTACAACACAAACACACACAAACACCCATGGTCTTTTTTTCACACTCATACACAATGGGCCTCACACAAACACACACACATACACTCCGACACACAGCACACACACTAGGTCCGTGGCAGAGGCACCCACACTTGGATACGCCATAGAAATCTCACAGCCGTGGTCCCGACACACACATACACCACACACACACACACACACAAATCCCATGATCTTTTTCTTATAGGCATACACAATGGTACGCCAAAACAGACACACGCGCACACACACACACACACACACAGCACTCACACAAGGTCCCCAGCAGAGGCATCCACAATTGGCACTGCCATAGCAAACTCAGAAAGATGGTCAACAAAACACACACACATGCAACAAACACACACAAACTCCCATGGTCTTTTGGTTACAGGCATTCACAATGGGCATCACACACACACAAATACAAAAACATAGCACTCACACAAGGTATCTGGGTATGAAATCCATGCTTGGCACAGAACTTTCCATTCCCAAACATGTTCCCAACAACACAAAACTAAACAACAAATACACAGGGTTTTTTCTTACAAATATCCACCGAGGGTCACACACAAACAAACACATTCACAAACACAGCACGCAGACTACGTCTCCGGCAGACACATCCACACATGCACCACCTTACAAACTCACAATCGAGGACCCTAGAACACACACAAACACTCATGGTACTCTTCTTAAGGCATGCAAAATGGGCATCACCACATATTGCCACACACACACACACACACACACACACACAAATCCCATGATCTTTTTCTTAGAGGCATACACAATGGTACGCCAAAACAGAAACGCACACACACACACACACACACACACACATACACAGAGAAAAGGAAACGTGCCACTCACACAAGGCGTCGAGGAGAGTCATCCACACCAGGCCACACTCTCAAACTCGCAAATGTGTTCCCGACACCTCAAAATCACACAAAAAACAAACACACACAGGGTTTTTCTTGCTGGCATCCTCATAGTGTCACACAAACACACGCACACACCCACACTCACACACTCACACACACACACACACACAAACATACCACTGACACAAGGTCCCCGGCAGAGGAAACCACATTTGCACCACTAAAGCAAAGTCAAACAGGTGGTTCCCACAGCCCACACAGAATCAAAAAGACAAACAAACACCCATGATCTTTTTTCCTACAAGCACACACAATGAGATACAAACACACAATCAGACACACACACACAGCAGCTTTGCAACACACGCATCCACAATGGGCACTGCCAGAGCAAACTCACAAATGTGGTCCCACAGCACACACATACACAACAGACACACACAAAAACCATCGTCTTTTTCTTACAGGCATCCACATAGGACCATACACAAAGACACACATCACACACACTCACACAAACCATTTACACTAGTCTGCAGCAGAGGCGTCACACTTGGCACTGCCATTGCAAACTCAAAAATAAGATCCCCACAACACACACAAACACAACAAACACACATAAGCACCCATGGTCTTTTTCTTCTAGGTGTCCACCTAGGGCCTCACACACACACACACACACAGACACACACACACACACACTAACTCACACAGGTCTACTGCAGAGGCTTGCACAAATGACCACGCCCTAAAAAACTCAAAACCATGGTCCACACAACACACTAGTACACTACAAAGACACACAAACTTACCCTCCTTTACTTATAGGCATACACCATGGGCCTCACACAAATACACACACACACACTCACACACACAGCACTCCCACGAGATTTCTGACAGAAGCGTCTACAATTGGACCCGCTCTAGCAAACTCACAAAGGTGGTCCCCACGTCACAAACATACAGAAACACACACAAACACCCATGGTCTTTTCCTTACAGGCATCCACATAGGGCATCACACACACACACACACATACACACACACACACACACACACACTATATCAAAGACAGAGACATCCACTCTTGGAATCGCCATAGCAAACTCAAAAACGTGGTCCGCACAACACACATGTACACAACAAAGACACAGAAACACCCACGGGTTGCTCTTACAGCACACACAATGAGTCTCAAACAAACACACAGACACACAGTCAAGCAACCAACAAACACACTATATCAATGGAAGAGACATCCACACTTGACACTGCCATAGCAAAGTCACAAAGCTGGACCCCACAACACACACATACACAAACACACACAAACACCCCTGCTCTTTCTCTTATAGGCATGCACAAGGGACCACACACACACACACACAGCACTCACACACTGTGTCGGGCAGAGCTGTCCACACTTGAACACGTCCTGACACACTCACAAACCTTGTACCCAAAACAATCAGGACCACACCAAGACACAGAAATTCACTTTCGTTTGCTTATACACATACATAATGGGCCTCACAAACACACACACACACACACACACACTTCAACACACAACACACAACTAGATCAATGGCAGAGGCATCCACACTTGGCAGTGCCATAACAAACTCACAATGGTGGTCCCCACATCACACACATAGAAACAACCACACACAAACACCCATGGTCCTTTTCTGACAGACATCCACATAGGACCTCACACCCACACACACCCCCACATACACTCACACACAAAGAACTCACACAAGGTCCCTGGCAGGGCCATCCACACTTGGATGGACCCTACCAAACTCAAATACATGAACCCCACAGCATACACTTACAACACAAACACACACAAACACCCATGGTCTTTTTTTCACACTCATACACAATGGGCCTCACACAAACACACACACATACACTCCGACACACAGCACACACACTACGTCCGTGGCAGAGGCACCCACACTTGGAAACGCCATAGAAATCTCACAGCCGTGGTCCCGACACACACATACACCACACACACACACACACACACACAAATCCCATGATCTTTTTCTTATAGGCATACACAATGGTACGCGAAAACAGACATGCGCACACACACACACACACACACACACACACACACACAGAGAAAGGGAAACATGCCACTCACACAAGGCATCGAGGAGAGTCATCCACACCAGGCCACACTCTCAAACTCGCAAATGTGTTCCTGACACCTCAAAATCACACAAAAAAGAAACACACACAGGGTTTTTCTTGCTGGCATCCTCATAGTGTCACACAAACACACGCACACACCCACACTCACACACTCACACACACACACACACACACACTGGGTGTGCGGGACAGTCATCCACGCTTCACACTGCCAGAAAAAGTCACAAATGTGGTCAGCAGAACATTCAAAAACAAAACAAACACACACAAACACCCATCGCCTGTTTGTGAAAGGCATACACAATGGGCCTCGCAAAGACACACACACAGACACACACACACACACAGCACTCACACAAGGTCCCCAGCAGAGGAATCCACAATTGGCACTGCCATAGCAAACTCAGAAAGATGGTCGACACAACACACACACATACAACAAACACACAGAAACAACCATGGTCTTTTGGTTACAGGCATTCACAATGGGCATCACACACACACAAAAACAAAAACAGCACTCACACAAGGTATCTGGGTATGAAATCCATGCTTGGCACAGAAGTTTCCATTCCCAAACATGTTCCCAACAACACAAAACTAAACAACAAATACACAGGGTTTTTTCTTACAAATATCCACCGAGGGTCACACACAAACAAACACATTCACAAACACAGCACACAGACTACGTCTCCGGCAGACACATCCACACATGCACCACCATACAAACTCACAATCGAGGACCCTACAACACACACAAACACTCATGGTACTGTTCTTAAGGCATGCAAAATGGGCATCACCACATATTGCCACACAGACAGACACACACACACACACACACAGAAACATAGCACTGACACAAGGTCCCCGGCAGAGGAAACCACATTTGCACCCCTAAAGCAAAGTCAAACAGGTGGTTCCCACAGCCCACACAGAATCAAAAAGACAAACAAACACCCATGTTCTTTTTTCCTACAAGCACACACAATGAGATACAAGCACACAAACAGACACACACACACACTAGCTTTGCAACACATGTATCCACCATGGGCACTGCCAGAGCAAACTCACAAATGTGGTCCCACAGCACACACATACACAACAGACACACACAAAAACCATCGTCTTTTTCTTACAGGCATCCACATAGGACCATACACAAAGACACACATCACACACACTCACACAAACCATTTAAACTAGTCTGCAGCAGAGGCGTCACACTTGGCACTGCCATTGCAAACTCAAAAATAAGATCCCCACAACACACACAAACACAACAAACACACATAAACACCCATGGTCTTTTTCTTCTAGGTGTCCACCTAGGGCCTCACACACACACACACACACACACACACACACACACACACAGACACACTAACTCACACAGGTCTACTGCAGAGGCTTCCACAAATGACCACGCCCTAAAAAACTCAAAAACATACCCCACACAACACACTAGTACACAACAAAGACACACAAACTTACCCTCCTTTACTTATAGGCATACACCATGGGCCTCACACAAATACACAGACACACTCACACACACAGCACTCCCACGAGATTTCTGACAGAAGCGTCTACAATTGGACCCGCTCTAGCAAACTCAAAAAGGTGGTCCCCACATCACACACATACAGAAACACACACAAGCACCCATGGTCTTTTCCTTACAGGCATCCACATAGGGCATCACACACACACACACACACACACACACACACACACACACTGTATCAAAGACAGAGATATCCACTCTTGGAATCGCCATAGCAAACTCAAAAACGTGGTCCGCACAACACACATGTACACAACAAAGACACAGAAACACCCACGGGTTGCTCTTACAGCACACACAATGAGTCTCACACAAACACACAGACACACACTCAAGCAACCAACAAACACACTATATCAATGGAAGAGAAATCCACACTTGACACTGCCATAACAAAGTCACAAAGGTGGACCCCACAACACACACATACACAAACACACACAAACACCTCTGCTCTTTCTCTTATACGCATGCACAAGGGACCACACACACACACACACACACACAGCACTCACACACTGTGTCGGGCAGAGCTGTCCACATTTGAGTCCTGACACACTCACAAACCTCGTACCCACAACAATGAGGACCACACCAAGACACAGAAATTCATGTTCGTTTGCTTATACACATACACAACAGGCCTCACAAACACACACACACACACACACTTCAACACACAACACACAACTAGATCAATGGCAGAGGCATCCACACTTGGCAGTGCCATAACAAACTCACAATGGTGGTCCCCACATCACACACATAGAAACAACCACACACAAACACCCATGGTCCTTTTCTGACAGATATCCACATAGGACCTTACACCCACACACACCCCCACATACACTCACACACAAAGAACTCACAGAAGGTCCCTGGCAGGGCCATCCACACTTGGATGGACCCTACCAAACTCAAATACATGAACCCCACAGCATACACTTACAACACAAACACACACAAACACCCATGGTCTTTTTTTCACACTCATACACAATGGGCCTCACACAAACACACACACATACACTCCGACACACAGCACACACACTAGGTCCGTGGCAGAGGCACCCACACTTGAAACGCCATAGAAATCTCACAGCCGTGGTCCCGACACACACATACACCACACACACACACAAATCCCATGATCTTTTTCTTATAGGCATACCCAATGGTACGCCAAAACAGACACGTGCGCACACACACACACACACACACACACACACACACAGAAAGGGAAAATGCCACTCACACAAGGCATCGAGGAGAGTCATCCACACCAGGCCACACTCTCAAACTCGCAAATGTGTTCCCGACACCTCAAAATCACACAAAAAACAAACACACACAGGGTTTTTCTTGCTGGCATCCTCATAGTGTCACACAAACACACGCACACACCCACACTCACACACTCACACACACACACACACACACTGGGTGTGCGGGACAGTCATCCACGCTTCACACTGCCAGAAAAAGTCACAAATGTGGTCACCAGAACATTCAAAATCAAAAAATCACACACAAACACCCATTGACTTTCTCTGAAAGGCATACACAATGGGCCTCGCAAAGACACACACACACACACACACACACACACAGCACTCACACAAGGTCCCCAGCAGAGGCATCCACAATTAGCACTGCCATAGGAAACTCAGAAAGATGGTCAACACAACACACACACACACACAACAAACACACACAAACACCCATGGTCTTTTGGTTACAGGCATTCACAATGGGCATCACACACACACAAAAACAAAACATAGCACTCACACAAGGTATCTGGGTATGAAATCCATTCTTGGCACAGAACTTTCCATTCCCAAACATGTTCCCAACAACACAAAACTAAACAACAAATACACAGGGTTTTTTCTTACAAATATCCACCGAGGGTCACACACAAACAAACACATTCACAAACACAGCACGCAGACTACGTCTCCGGCAGACACATCCACACATGCACCACCATAAAACTCACAATCGAGAACCCAACAACACACACAAACACTCATGGTACTCTTCTTAAGGCATGCAAAATGGGCATCACCACATATTGCCACACACACACACACACACACACACACACACACAAACATACCACTGACACAAGGTCCCCTGCAGAGGAATCCACATTTGCACCCTTAAAGCAAAGTCAAAAAGGTGGTTCCCACAGCCCACACAGAATCAAAAAGACAAACAAACACCCATGAACTTTTTTCCTACAAGCACACACAATGAGATACAAACACACAATCAGACAGACACACACAGTAGCTTTGCAACACACGCATCCACAATGGGCACTGCCAGAGCAAACTCACAAATGTGGTCCCACAGCACACACATACACAACAGACACACACAAAAACCATCGTCTTTTTCTTACAGGCATCCACATAGGACCATACACAAAGACACACATCAACACACTCACACAAACCATTTACACTAGTCTGCAGCAGAGGCGTCACACTTGGCACTGCCATTGCAAACTCAAAAATAAGATCCCCACAACACACACAAACACAACAAACACACATAAGCACCCATGGTCTTTTTCTTCTAGGTGTCCACCTAGGGCCTCACACACACACACACACACGCACACACGCACACACACAGACACACTAACTCACACAGGTCTACTGCAGAGGCTTCCACAAATGACCACGCCCTAAAAAACTCAAAAACATGGTCCACACAACACACTAGTACACAACAAAGACACACAAACTTACCCTCCTTTACTTATAGGCATACACCATGGGCCTCACACAAATACACACACACACACTCACACACACAGCACTCCCACGAGATTTCTGACAGAAGCGTCTACAATTGGACCCGCTCTAGCAAACTCACAAAGGTGGTCCCCACATCACACACATACAGAAACACACAGAAACACCCATGGTCTTTTCCCTACAGGCATCCACATAGGGCATCACAGACACACACACACACACACACACACACACTATATCAAAGACAGAGACATCCACTCTTGGAATCGCCATAGCAAACTCAAAAACGTGGTCCGCACAACACACATGTACACAACAAAGACACAGAAACACCCACGGGTTGCTCTTACAGCACACACAATGAGTCTCACACAAACACACAGACACACAGTGAAGCAACCAACAAACACACTATATCAATGGAAGAGACATCCACACTTGACACTGCCATAGCAAAGTCACAAAGCTGGACCCCACAACACACACATACACAAACACACCCAAACACCCCTGCTCTTTCTCTTATAGGCATGCACAAGGGACCACACACACACACACACACACACAGCACTCACACACTGTGTCGGGCAGAGCTGTCCACACTTGAACACGTCCTGACACACTCACAAACCTCGTACCCACAACAATCAGGACCACACCAAGACACAGAAATTCATGTTCGTTTGCTTATACACATACACAACGGGCCTCACACACACACACACGCACACACTTCAACACACAACACACAACTAGATCAATGGCAGAGGCATCCACACTTGGCAGTGCCATAACAAACTCACAATGGTGGTCCCCACATCACACACATAGAAACAACCACACACAAACACCCATGGTCCTTTTCTGACAGACATCCACATAGGACCTCACACCCACACACACCCCCACATACACTCACACACAAAGAACTCACACAAGGTCCCTGGCAGGGCCATCCACACTTGGATGGACCCTACCAAACTCAAATACATGAACCCCACAGCATACACTTACAACACAAACACACACAAACACCCATGGTCTTTTTTTCACACTCATACACAATGGGCCTCACACAAACACACACACATACACTCCGACACACAGCACACACACTACGTCCGTGGCAGAGGCACCCACACTTGGAAACGCCATAGAAATCTCACAGCCGTGGTCCCGACACACACATACACCACACACACACACACACACACACAAATCCCATGATCTTTTTCTTATAGGCATACACAATGGTACGCCAAAACAGACATGCGCACACACACACACACACACACACACACACACACACACACACAGAAAGGGAAACATGCCACTCACACAAGGCATCGAGGAGAGTCATCCACACCAGGCCACACTCTCAAACTCGCAAATGTGTTCCCGACACCTCAAAATCACACAAAAAACAAACACACACAGGGTTTTTCTTGCTGGCATCCTCATAGTGTCACACAAACACACGCACACACCCACACTCACACACTCACACACACACACACACACACACACTGGGTGTGTGGGACAGTCATCCACGCTACACTGGCAGAAAAAGTCACAAATGTGGTCACCAGAACATTCAAAAACAAAACAAACACACACAAACACCCATCGCCTTTTTCTGAAAGGAGTACACAATGGGCCTCGCAAAGACACACACACACACACACACACACACACAGCACTCACACAAGGTCCCCAGCAGAGGAATCCACAATTGGCACTGCCATAGCAAACTCAGAAAGATGGTCAACACAACACACACACATACAACAAACACACAGAAACACCCATGGTCTTTTGGTTACAGGCATTCACAATGGGCATCACACACACACAAAAACAAAAACATAGCACTCACACAACGTATCTGGGTATGAAATCCATGCTTGGCACAGAACTTTCCATTCCCAAACATGTTCCCAACAACACAAAACTAAACAACAAATACACAGGGTTTTTTCTTACAAATATCCACCGAGGGTCACAAACAAACAAACACATTCACAAACACAGCACGCAGACTACGTCTCCGGCAGACACATCCACACATGCACCACCATACAAACTCACAATCGATTACCTTACAACACACACAAACACTCATGGTACTGTTCTTAAGGCATGCAAAATGGGCATCACCACATATTGCCACACACACACACACACACACACACACACACACAAACATACCACTGACACAAGGTCCCCGACAGAGGAATCCACATTTGCACCCCTAAAGCAAAGTCAAACAGGTGGTTCCCACAGCCCACACAGAATCAAAAAGACAAACAAACACCCATGATCTTTTTTCCTACAAGCACACACAATGAGATACAAACACACAATCAGACACACACACACAGTAGCTTTGCAACACACGCATCCACAATGGGCACTGCCAGAGCAAACTCACAAATGTGGTCCCACAGCACACACATACACAACAGACACACACACAAACCACCGTCTTTTTCTTACAGGCATCCACATAGGACCATACACAAAGACACACATCACACACACTCACACAAACCATTTACACTAGTCTGCAGCAGAGGCGTCACACTTGGCACTGCCATTGCAAACTCAAAAATAAGATCCCCACAACACACACAAACACAACAAACACACATAAGCACCCATGGTCTTTTTCTTCTAGGTGTCCACCTAGGGCCTCACACACACACACACACACACACACACACAGACACACTAACTCACACAGGTCTACTGCAGAGGATTCCACAAATGACCACGCCCTAAAAAACTCAAAAACATGGTCCACACAACACACTAGTACACAACAAAGACACACAAACTTACCCTCCTTTACTTATAGGCATACACCATGGGCCTCACACAAATACACACACACACACTCACACACACAGCACTCCCACGAGATTTCTGACAGAAGCGTCTACAATTGGACCCGCTCTAGCAAACTCACAAAGGTGGTCCCCACATCACACACATACAGAAACACACACAAACACCCATGGTCTTTTCCTTACAGGCATCCACATAGGGCATCACACACACACACACACACACACACACACACACACACACACACACTATATCAAAGACAGAGACATCCACTCTTGGAATCGCCATAGCAAACTCAAAAACGTGGTCCGCACAACACACATGTACACAACAAAGACACAGAAACACCCACGGGTTGCTCTTACAGCACACACAATGAGTCTCACACAAACACACAGACACACAGTCAAGCAACCAACAAACACACTATATCAATGGAAGAGACATCCACACTTGACACTGCCATAGCAAAGTCACAAAGCTGGACCCCACAACACACACATACACAAACACACACAAACACCCCTGCTCTTTCTCTTATAGGCATGCACAAGGGACCACACACACACACACACACACAGCACTCACACACTGTGTCGGGCAGAGCTGTCCACACTTGAACACATCCTGACACACTCACAAACCTCGTACCCACAACAATCAGGACCACACCAAGACACAGAAATTCATGTTCGTTTGCTTATACACATACACAACGGGCCTCACAAACACACACACACACACACTTCAACACACAACACACAACTAGATCAATGGCAGAGGCATCCACACTTGGCAGTGCCATAACAAACTCACAATGGTGGTCCCCACATCACACACATAGAAACAACCACACACAAACACCCATGGTCCTTTTCTGACAGACATCCACATAGGACCTCACACCCACACACACCCCCACATACACTCACACACAAAGAACTCACACAAGGTCCCTGGCAGGGCCATCCACACTTGGATGGACCCTACCAAACTCAAATACATGAACCCCACAGCATACACTTACAACACAAACACACACAAACACCCATGGTCTTTTTTTCACACTCATACACAATGGGCCTCACACAAACACACACACATACACTCCGACACACAGCACACACACTACGTCCGTGGCAGAGGCACCCACACTTGGAAACGCCATAGAAATCTCACAGCCGTGGTCCCGACACACACATACACCACACACACACACACACACACACAAATCCCATGATCTTTTTCTTATAGGCATACACAATGGTACGCCAAAACAGACATGCGCACACACACACACACACACACACACACACACACACACACACAGAAAGGGAAACATGCCACTCACACAAGGCATCGAGGAGAGTCATCCACACCAGGCCACACTCTCAAACTCGCAAATGTGTTCCTGACACCTCAAAATCACACAAAAAAGAAACACACACAGGGTTTTTCTTGCTGGCATCCTCATAGTGTCACACAAACACACGCACACACCCACACTCACACACTCACACACACACACACACACACTGGGTGTGCGGGACAGTCATCCACGCTTCACACTGCCAGAAAAAGTCACAAATGTGGTCAGCAGAACATTCAAAAACAAAACAAACACACACAAACACCCATCGCCTGTTTGTGAAAGGCATACACAATGGGCCTCGCAAAGACACACACACAGACACACACACACACACAGCACTCACACAAGGTCCCCAGCAGAGGAATCCACAATTGGCACTGCCATAGCAAACTCAGAAAGATGGTCGACACAACACACACACATACAACAAACACACAGAAACAACCATGGTCTTTTGGTTACAGGCATTCACAATGGGCATCACACACACACAAAAACAAAAACAGCACTCACACAAGGTATCTGGGTATGAAATCCATGCTTGGCACAGAAGTTTCCATTCCCAAACATGTTCCCAACAACACAAAACTAAACAACAAATACACAGGGTTTTTTCTTACAAATATCCACCGAGGGTCACACACAAACAAACACATTCACAAACACAGCACACAGACTACGTCTCCGGCAGACACATCCACACATGCACCACCATACAAACTCACAATCGAGGACCCTACAACACACACAAACACTCATGGTACTGTTCTTAAGGCATGCAAAATGGGCATCACCACATATTGCCACACAGACAGACACACACACACACACACACAGAAACATAGCACTGACACAAGGTCCCCGGCAGAGGAAACCACATTTGCACCCCTAAAGCAAAGTCAAACAGGTGGTTCCCACAGCCCACACAGAATCAAAAAGACAAACAAACACCCATGTTCTTTTTTCCTACAAGCACACACAATGAGATACAAGCACACAAACAGACACACACACACACTAGCTTTGCAACACATGTATCCACCATGGGCACTGCCAGAGCAAACTCACAAATGTGGTCCCACAGCACACACATACACAACAGACACACACAAAAACCATCGTCTTTTTCTTACAGGCATCCACATAGGACCATACACAAAGACACACATCACACACACTCACACAAACCATTTAAACTAGTCTGCAGCAGAGGCGTCACACTTGGCACTGCCATTGCAAACTCAAAAATAAGATCCCCACAACACACACAAACACAACAAACACACATAAACACCCATGGTCTTTTTCTTCTAGGTGTCCACCTAGGGCCTCACACACACACACACACACACACACACACACACACACAGACACACTAACTCACACAGGTCTACTGCAGAGGCTTCCACAAATGACCACGCCCTAAAAAACTCAAAAACATACCCCACACAACACACTAGTACACAACAAAGACACACAAACTTACCCTCCTTTACTTATAGGCATACACCATGGGCCTCACACAAATACACAGACACACTCACACACACAGCACTCCCACGAGATTTCTGACAGAAGCGTCTACAATTGGACCCGCTCTAGCAAACTCAAAAAGGTGGTCCCCACATCACACACATACAGAAACACACACAAGCACCCATGGTCTTTTCCTTACAGGCATCCACATAGGGCATCACACACACACACACACACACACACACACACACACACTGTATCAAAGACAGAGATATCCACTCTTGGAATCGCCATAGCAAACCCAAAAACGTGGTCCGCACAACACACATGTACACAACAAAGACACAGAAACACCCACGGGTTGCTCTTACAGCACACACAATGAGTCTCACACAAACACACAGACACACAGTCAAGCAACCAACAAACACACTATATCAATGGAAGAGACATCCACACTTGACACTGCCATAACAAAGTCACAAAGGTGGACCCCACAACACACACATACACAAACACACACAAACACCTCTGCTCTTTCTCTTATACGCATGCACAAGGGACCACACACACACACACACACACAGCACTCACACACTGTGTCGGGCAGAGCTGTCCACATTTGAGTCCTGACACACTCACAAACCTCGTACCCACAACAATGAGGACCACACCAAGACACAGAAATTCATGTTCGTTTGCTTATACACATACACAACAGGCCTCACAAACACACACACACACACACACTTCAACACACAACACACAACTAGATCAATGGCAGAGGCATCCACACTTGGCAGTGCCATAACAAACTCACAATGGTGGTCCCCACATCACACACATAGAAACAACCACACACAAACACCCATGGTCCTTTTCTGACAGATATCCACATAGGACCTTACACCCACACACACCCCCACATACACTCACACACAAAGAACTCACAGAAGGTCCCTGGCAGGGCCATCCACACTTGGATGGACCCTACCAAACTCAAATACATGAACCCCACAGCATACACTTACAACACAAAGACACACAAACACCCATGGTCTTTTTTTCACACTCATACACAATGGGCCTCACACAAACACACACACATACACTCCGACACACAGCACACACACTAGGTCCGTGGCAGAGGCACCCACACTTGAAACGCCATAGAAATCTCACAGCCGTGGTCCCGACACACACATACACCACACACACACACAAATCCCATGATCTTTTTCTTATAGGCATACCCAATGGTACGCCAAAACAGACACGTGCGCACACACACACACACACACACACACACACACAGAAAGGGAAAATGCCACTCACACAAGGCATCGAGGAGAGTCATCCACACCAGGCCACACTCTCAAACTCGCAAATGTGTTCCCGACACCTCAAAATCACACAAAAAACAAACACACACAGGGTTTTTCTTGCTGGCATCCTCATAGTGTCACACAAACACACGCACACACCCACACTCACACACTCACACACACACACACACACACTGGGTGTGCGGGACAGTCATCCACGCTTCACACTGCCAGAAAAAGTCACAAATGTGGTCACCAGAACATTCAAAATCAAAAAATCACACACAAACACCCATTGACTTTCTCTGAAAGGCATACACAATGGGCCTCGCAAAGACACACACACACACACACACACACACACAGCACTCACACAAGGTCCCCAGCAGAGGCATCCACAATTAGCACTGCCATAGGAAACTCAGAAAGATGGTCAACACAACACACACACACACACAACAAACACACACAAACACCCATGGTCTTTTGGTTACAGGCATTCACAATGGGCATCACACACACACAAAAACAAAACATAGCACTCACACAAGGTATCTGGGTATGAAATCCATTCTTGGCACAGAACTTTCCATTCCCAAACATGTTCCCAACAACACAAAACTAAACAACAAATACACAGGGTTTTTTCTTACAAATATCCACCGAGGGTCACACACAAACAAACACATTCACAAACACAGCACGCAGACTACGTCTCCGGCAGACACATCCACACATGCACCACCATAAAACTCACAATCGAGAACCCAACAACACACACAAACACTCATGGTACTCTTCTTAAGGCATGCAAAATGGGCATCACCACATATTGCCACACACACACACACACACACACACACAAACATACCACTGACACAAGGTCCCCTGCAGAGGAATCCACATTTGCACCCTTAAAGCAAAGTCAAAAAGGTGGTTCCCACAGCCCACACAGAATCAAAAAGACAAACAAACACCCATGAACTTTTTTCCTACAAGCACACACAATGAGATACAAACACACAATCAGACAGACACACACAGTAGCTTTGCAACACACGCATCCACAATGGGCACTGCCAGAGCAAACTCACAAATGTGGTCCCACAGCACACACATACACAACAGACACACACAAAAACCATCGTCTTTTTCTTACAGGCATCCACATAGGACCATACACAAAGACACACATCAACACACTCACACAAACCATTTACACTAGTCTGCAGCAGAGGCGTCACACTTGGCACTGCCATTGCAAACTCAAAAATAAGATCCCCACAACACACACAAACACAACAAACACACATAAGCACCCATGGTCTTTTTCTTCTAGGTGTCCACCTAGGGCCTCACACACACACACACACACGCACACACGCACACACACAGACACACTAACTCACACAGGTCTACTGCAGAGGCTTCCACAAATGACCACGCCCTAAAAAACTCAAAAACATGGTCCACACAACACACTAGTACACAACAAAGACACACAAACTTACCCTCCTTTACTTATAGGCATACACCATGGGCCTCACACAAATACACACACACACACTCACACACACAGCACTCCCACGAGATTTCTGACAGAAGCGTCTACAATTGGACCCGCTCTAGCAAACTCACAAAGGTGGTCCCCACATCACACACATACAGAAACACACAGAAACACCCATGGTCTTTTCCCTACAGGCATCCACATAGGGCATCACACACACACACACACACACACACACACACACTATATCAAAGACAGAGACATCCACTCTTGGAATCGCCATAGCAAACTCAAAAACGTGGTCCGCACAACACACATGTACACAACAAAGACACAGAAACACCCACGGGTTGCTCTTACAGCACACACAATGAGTCTCACACAAACACACAGACACACAGTGAAGCAACCAACAAACACACTATATCAATGGAAGAGACATCCACACTTGACACTGCCATAGCAAAGTCACAAAGCTGGACCCCACAACACACACATACACAAACACACACAAACACCCCTGCTCTTTCTCTTATAGGCATGCACAAGGGACCACACACACACACACACACACACAGCACTCACACACTGTGTCGGGCAGAGCTGTCCACACTTGAACACGTCCTGACACACTCACAAACCTCGTACCCACAACAATCAGGACCACACCAAGACACAGAAATTCATGTTCGTTTGCTTATACACATACACAACGGGCCTCACACACACACACACGCACACACTTCAACACACAACACACAACTAGATCAATGGCAGAGGCATCCACACTTGGCAGTGCCATAACAAACTCACAATGGTGGTCCCCACATCACACACATAGAAACAACCACACACAAACACCCATGGTCCTTTTCTGACAGACATCCACATAGGACCTCACACCCACACACACCCCCACATACACTCACACACAAAGAACTCACACAAGGTCCCTGGCAGGGCCATCCACACTTGGATGGACCCTACCAAACTCAAATACATGAACCCCACAGCATACACTTACAACACAAACACACACAAACACCCATGGTCTTTTTTTCACACTCATACACAATGGGCCTCACACAAACACACACACATACACTCCGACACACAGCACACACACTAGGTCCGTGGCAGAGGCACCCACACTTGGAAACGCCATAGAAATCTCACAGCCGTGGTCCCGACACACACATACACCACACACACACACACACACACACAAATCCCATGATCTTTTTCTTATAGGCATACACAATGGTACGCCAAAACAGACATGCGCACACACACACACACACACACACACACACACACACACACAGAAAGGGAAACATGCCACTCACACAAGGCATCGAGGAGAGTCATCCACACCAGGCCACACTCTCAAACTCGCAAATGTGTTCCCGACACCTCAAAATCACACAAAAAACAAACACACACAGGGTTTTTCTTGCTGGCATCCTCATAGTGTCACACAAACACACGCACACACCCACACTCACACACTCACACACACACACACACACACACTGGGTGTGTGGGACAGTCATCCACGCTACACTGGCAGAAAAAGTCACAAATGTGGTCACCAGAACATTCAAAAACAAAACAAACACACACAAACACCCATCGCCTTTTTCTGAAAGGAGTACACAATGGGCCTCGCAAAGACACACACACACACACACACACACACACAGCACTCACACAAGGTCCCCAGCAGAGGAATCCACAATTGGCACTGCCATAGCAAACTCAGAAAGATGGTCAACACAACACACACACATACAACAAACACACAGAAACACCCATGGTCTTTTGGTTACAGGCATTCACAATGGGCATCACACACACACAAAAACAAAAACATAGCACTCACACAACGTATCTGGGTATGAAATCCATGCTTGGCACAGAACTTTCCATTCCCAAACATGTTCCCAACAACACAAAACTAAACAACAAATACACAGGGTTTTTTCTTACAAATATCCACCGAGGGTCACAAACAAACAAACACATTCACAAACACAGCACGCAGACTACGTCTCTGGCAGACACATCCACACATGCACCACCATACAAACTCACAATCGATTACCTTACAACACACACAAACACTCATGGTACTGTTCTTAAGGCATGCAAAATGGGCATCACCACATATTGCCACACACACACACACACACACACACACACACACACAAACATACCACTGACACAAGGTCCCCGACAGAGGAATCCACATTTGCACCCCTAAAGCAAAGTCAAACAGGTGGTTCCCACAGCCCACACAGAATCAAAAAGACAAACAAACACCCATGATCTTTTTTCCTACAAGCACACACAATGAGATACAAACACACAATCAGACACACACACACAGTAGCTTTGCAACACACGCATCCACAATGGGCACTGCCAGAGCAAACTCACAAATGTGGTCCCACAGCACACACATACACAACAGACACACACAAAAACCATCGTCTTTTTCTTACAGGCATCCACATAGGACCATACACAAAGACACACATCACACACACTCACACAAACCATTTACACTAGTCTGCAGCAGAGGCGTCACACTTGGCACTGCCATTGCAAACTCAAAAATAAGATCCCCACAACACACACAAACACAACAAACACACATAAGCACCCATGGTCTTTTTCTTCTAGGTGTCCACCTAGGGCCTCACACACACACACACACACACACACACAGACACACTAACTCACACAGGTCTACTGCAGAGGATTCCACAAATGACCACGCCCTAAAAAACTCAAAAACATGGTCCACACAACACACTAGTACACAACAAAGACACACAAACTTACCCTCCTTTACTTATAGGCATACACCATGGGCCTCACACAAATACACACACACACACTCACACACACAGCACTCCCACGAGATTTCTGACAGAAGCGTCTACAATTGGACCCGCTCTCGCAAACTCACAAAGGTGGTCCCCACATCACACACATACAGAAACACACACAAACACCCATGGTCTTTTCCTTACAGGCATCCACATAGGGCATCACACACACACACACACACACACACACACACACACACACACACTATATCAAAGACAGAGACATCCACTCTTGGAATCGCCATAGCAAACTCAAAAACGTGGTCCGCACAACACACATGTACACAACAAAGACACAGAAACACCCACGGGTTGCTCTTACAGCACACACAATGAGTCTCACACAAACACACAGACACACAGTCAAGCAACCAACAAACACACTATATCAATGGAAGAGACATCCACACTTGACACTGCCATAGCAAAGTCACAAAGCTGGACCCCACAACACACACATACACAAACACACACAAACACCCCTGCTCTTTCTCTTATAGGCATGCACAAGGGACCACACACACACACACACACACAGCACTCACACACTGTGTCGGGCAGAGCTGTCCACACTTGAACACATCCTGACACACTCACAAACCTCGTACCCACAACAATCAGGACCACACCAAGACACAGAAATTCATGTTCGTTTGCTTATACACATACACAACGGGCCTCACAAACACACACACACACACACTTCAACACACAACACACAACTAGATCAATGGCAGAGGCATCCACACTTGGCAGTGCCATAACAAACTCACAATGGTGGTCCCCACATCACACACATAGAAACAACCACACACAAACACCCATGGTCCTTTTCTGACAGACATCCACATAGGACCTCACACCCACACACACCCCCACATACACTCACACACAAAGAACTCACACAAGGTCCCTGGCAGGGCCATCCACACTTGGATGGACCCTACCAAACTCAAATACATGAACCCCACAGCATACACTTACAACACAAACACACACAAACACCCATGGTCTTTTTTTCACACTCATACACAATGGGCCTCACACAAACACACACACATACACTCCGACACACAGCACACACACTACGTCCGTGGCAGAGGCACCCACACTTGGAAACGCCATAGAAATCTCACAGCCGTGGTCCCGACACACACATACACCACACACACACACACACACACACAAATCCCATGATCTTTTTCTTATAGGCATACACAATGGTACGCGAAAACAGACATGCGCACACACACACACACACACACACACACACACACACAGAGAAAGGGAAACATGCCACTCACACAAGGCATCGAGGAGAGTCATCCACACCAGGCCACACTCTCAAACTCGCAAATGTGTTCCTGACACCTCAAAATCACACAAAAAAGAAACACACACAGGGTTTTTCTTGCTGGCATCCTCATAGTGTCACACAAACACACGCACACACCCACACTCACACACTCACACACACACACACACACACTGGGTGTGCGGGACAGTCATCCACGCTTCACACTGCCAGAAAAAGTCACAAATGTGGTCAGCAGAACATTCAAAAACAAAACAAACACACACAAACACCCATCGCCTGTTTGTGAAAGGCATACACAATGGGCCTCGCAAAGACACACACACAGACACACACACACACACAGCACTCACACAAGGTCCCCAGCAGAGGAATCCACAATTGGCACTGCCATAGCAAACTCAGAAAGATGGTCGACACAACACACACACATACAACAAACACACAGAAACAACCATGGTCTTTTGGTTACAGGCATTCACAATGGGCATCACACACACACAAAAACAAAAACAGCACTCACACAAGGTATCTGGGTATGAAATCCATGCTTGGCACAGAAGTTTCCATTCCCAAACATGTTCCCAACAACACAAAACTAAACAACAAATACACAGGGTTTTTTCTTACAAATATCCACCGAGGGTCACACACAAACAAACACATTCACAAACACAGCACACAGACTACGTCTCCGGCAGACACATCCACACATGCACCACCATACAAACTCACAATCGAGGACCCTACAACACACACAAACACTCATGGTACTGTTCTTAAGGCATGCAAAATGGGCATCACCACATATTGCCACACAGACAGACACACACACACACACACACAGAAACATAGCACTGACACAAGGTCCCCGGCAGAGGAAACCACATTTGCACCCCTAAAGCAAAGTCAAACAGGTGGTTCCCACAGCCCACACAGAATCAAAAAGACAAACAAACACCCATGTTCTTTTTTCCTACAAGCACACACAATGAGATACAAGCACACAAACAGACACACACACACACTAGCTTTGCAACACATGTATCCACCATGGGCACTGCCAGAGCAAACTCACAAATGTGGTCCCACAGCACACACATACACAACAGACACACACAAAAACCATCGTCTTTTTCTTACAGGCATCCACATAGGACCATACACAAAGACACACATCACACACACTCACACAAACCATTTAAACTAGTCTGCAGCAGAGGCGTCACACTTGGCACTGCCATTGCAAACTCAAAAATAAGATCCCCACAACACACACAAACACAACAAACACACATAAACACCCATGGTCTTTTTCTTCTAGGTGTCCACCTAGGGCCTCACACACACACACACACACACACACACACACACACAGACACACTAACTCACACAGGTCTACTGCAGAGGCTTCCACAAATGACCACGCCCTAAAAAACTCAAAAACATACCCCACACAACACACTAGTACACAACAAAGACACACAAACTTACCCTCCTTTACTTATAGGCATACACCATGGGCCTCACACAAATACACAGACACACTCACACACACAGCACTCCCACGAGATTTCTGACAGAAGCGTCTACAATTGGACCCGCTCTAGCAAACTCAAAAAGGTGGTCCCCACATCACACACATACAGAAACACACACAAGCACCCATGGTCTTTTCCTTACAGGCATCCACATAGGGCATCACACACACACACACACACACACACACACACACACACACTGTATCAAAGACAGAGATATCCACTCTTGGAATCGCCATAGCAAACCCAAAAACGTGGTCCGCACAACACACATGTACACAACAAAGACACAGAAACACCCACGGGTTGCTCTTACAGCACACACAATGAGTCTCACACAAACACACAGACACACAGTCAAGCAACCAACAAACACACTATATCAATGGAAGAGACATCCACACTTGACACTGCCATAACAAAGTCACAAAGGTGGACCCCACAACACACACATACACAAACACACACAAACACCTCTGCTCTTTCTCTTATACGCATGCACAAGGGACCACACACACACACACACACACAGCACTCACACACTGTGTCGGGCAGAGCTGTCCACATTTGAGTCCTGACACACTCACAAACCTCGTACCCACAACAATGAGGACCACACCAAGACACAGAAATTCATGTTCGTTTGCTTATACACATACACAACAGGCCTCACAAACACACACACACACACACACTTCAACACACAACACACAACTAGATCAATGGCAGAGGCATCCACACTTGGCAGTGCCATAACAAACTCACAATGGTGGTCCCCACATCACACACATAGAAACAACCACACACAAACACCCATGGTCCTTTTCTGACAGATATCCACATAGGACCTTACACCCACACACACCCCCACATACACTCACACACAAAGAACTCACAGAAGGTCCCTGGCAGGGCCAT
>NC_142163.1:4902500-4905000 GCF_024610735.1 Ursus americanus | reverse complement strand
CAACAAACACACAGAAACACCCATCGCCTTTTTCTGAAAGGAATACACAATGGGCCTCGCAAAGACACACACACACACACACCCACACACACACACACAGCACTCACACAAGGTCCCCAGCAGAGGAATCCACAATTGGCACTGCCATAGCAAACTCAGAAAGATGGTCAACACAACACACACACATACAACAAACACACAGAAACACCCATGGTCTTTTGGTTACAGGCATTCACAATGGGCATCACAAACACACAAAAACAAAAACATAGCACTCACACAAGGTATCTGGGTATGAAATCCATGCTTGGCACAGAACTTTCCATTCCCAAACATGTTCCCAACAACACAAAACTAAACAACAAATACACAGGGTTTTTTCTTACAAATATCCACCGAGGGTCACACACAAACAAACACATTCACCAACACAGCACGCAGACTACGTCTCCGGCAGACACATCCACACATGCACCACCATACAAACTCACAATCGAGGACCCTACAACACACACAAACACTCATGGTACTCTTCTTAAGGCATGCAAAATGGGCATCACCACATATTGCCACACACACACACACACACACACACACACAGACACACACACAAACATACCACTGACACAAGGTCCCCGGCAGAGGAATCCACATTTGCACCCCTAAACCAAAGTCAAACATGTGGTTCCCACAGCCCACACAGAATCAAAAAGACAAACAAACACCCATGATCTTTTTTCCTACAAGCACACACAATGAGATACAAACACACAATCAGACACACACACACAGTAGCTTTGCAACACATGCATCCACAATGGGCACTGCCAGAGCAAACTCACAAATGTGGTCCCACAGCACACACATACACAACAGACACACACAAAAACCATCGTCTTTTTCTTACAGGCATCCACATAGGACCACATACAAAGACACACATCACACACACTCACACAAACCATTTACACTAGTCTGCAGCACAGGCGTCACACTTGGCACTGCCATTGCAAACTCAAAAATAAGATCCCCACAACACACACAAACACAACAAACACACATAAGCACCCATGGTCTTTTTCTTCTAGGTGTCCACCTAGGGCCTCACACACACACACACACACACACACACACACACACACTAACTCACACAGGTCTACTGCAGAGGCTTGCACAAATGACCACGCCCTAAAAAACTCAAAAACATGGTCCACACAACACACTAGTACACAACAAAGACACACAAACTTACCCTCCTTTACTTATAGGCATACTCCATGGGCCTCACACAAATACACACACACACACTCACACACACAGCACTCCCACAAGATTTCTGACAGAAGCGTCTACAATTGGACCCGCTCTAGCAAACTCACAAAGGTGGTCCCCACATCACACACATACAGAAACACACACAAACACCCATGGTCTTTTCCTTACAGGCATCCACATAGGGCATCACACACACACACACACACACACACACACTATATCAAAGACAGAGACATCCACTCTTGGAATCGCCATAGCAAACTCAAAAACGTGGTCCGCACAACACACATGTACACAACAAAGACACAGAAACACCCACGGGTTGCTCTTACAGCACACACAATCAGTCTCACACAAACACACAGACACACAGTCAAGCAACCAACAAACACACTATATCAATGGAAGAGACATCCACACTTGACACTGCCATAGCAAAGTCACAAAGCTGGACCCCACAACACACACATACACAAACACACACAAACACCCCTGCTCTTTCTCTTATAGGCATGCACAAGGGACCACACACACACACTCACACACACACAGCACTCACACACTGTGTCGGGCAGAGCTGTCCACACTTGAACACGTCCTGACACACTCACAAACCTCGTACCCACAACAATCAGGACCACACCAAGACACAGAAATTCATGTTCGTTTGCTTATACACATACACAACGGGCCTCACACAGACACACACACACTTCAACACACAACACACAACTAGATCAATGGCAGAGGCATCCACACTTGGCAGTGCCATAACAAACTCACAATGGTGGTCCCCACATCACACACATAGAAACAACCACACACAAACACCCATGGTCCTTTTCTGACAGACATCCACATAGGACCTCACACCCACACACACCCCCACATACACTCACACACAAAGAACTCACACAAGGTCCCTGGCAGGGCCATCCACACTTGGATGGACCCTACCAAACTCAAATACATGAACCCCACAGCATACACTTACAACACAAACACACACAAACACCCATGGTCTTTTTTTCACACTCATACACAATGGGCCTCACACAAACACACACACATACACTCCGACACACAGCACACACACTAGGTCCGTGGCAGAGGCACCCACACTTGGAAACGCCATAGAAATCTCACAGCCGTGGTCCCGACACACACATACACCACACACACACACACACACAAATCCCATGAACTTTTTCTTATAGGCATACAC